>NC_088238.1:63572536-63600036 GCF_036934945.1 Oncorhynchus masou masou | reverse complement strand
ATATATCATAACCCTTTTAACTAACCCCTTCACCTAACCATAACCTTAACCCTTTTAACTAACCCCTTCTCCTAACCTTAACCCTTTAAACTAACCCTTCACCTAACCATAACCCTTTTAACTAACCCTTCACCTAACCATAACCCTTTTAACTAATCCCTTCACCTAACCATAACCCTTTAAACTAACCCATTCACCTAACCATAACCCTTTTAACCAACCACTTCACCTAACCTTAACCCTTTAAACTAACCCCTTCACCTAACCATAACCTTAACCCTTTTAACTAACCCTTCACCTAACCATAACACTTTTAACTGACCCTTCACCTAACCATAACCCTTTAAACTAACCCCTTCACCTAACCCTAACCATAACCCTTTTAACTAACCCCTTCACCTAACCATAACCCTTTTAACTAACCCCTTCACCTAACCATAACCCTTTAAACTAACCCCTTCACCTAACCTTAACCCTTTAAACTAACCCCTTCACCTAACCATAACCATAACCCTTTTAACTAACCCCTTCGCCTAACCATAACCCTTTTAACTAACCCCTTCACCTAACCATAACCCTTTAAACTAACCCTTCACCTAACCTTAACCCTTTTAACTAACCCCTTCACCTAACCATAACCCTTTAAACTAACCCTTCACCTAACCATAACCTTAACCCTTTTAACTAACCCTTCACCTAACCATAACCCTTTTAACTAACCCCTTCACCTAACCATAACCCTTTAAACTAACCCCTTCACCTAACCTTAACCCTTTTAACTAACCCCTTCACCTAACCATAACCCTTTAAACTAACCCCTTCACCTAACCATAACCTTAACCCTTTTAACTAACCCTTCACCTAACCTTAACCCTTTAAACTAACCCCTTCACCTAACCATAACCTTAACCCTTTTAACTAACCCTTCACCTAACCATAACCCTTTTAACTAACCCCTTCACCAAAAGATAACCCTTTTAACTAACCCCTTCACCTAACCTTAACCCTTTAAACTAACCCCTTCACCTAACCTTAACCCTTTTAACTAACCCCTTCACCTAACCATAACCCTTTAAACTAACCCCTTCACCTAACCATAACCTTAACCCTTTTAACTAACCCTTCACCTAACCATAACCCTTTTAACTAACCCCTTCACCTAACCATAACCCTTTAAACTAACCCCTTCACCTAACCTTAACCCTTTTAACTAACCCCTTCACCTAACCATAACCCTTTAAACTAACCCCTTCACCTAACCATAACCTTAACCCTTTTAACTAACCCTTCACCTAACCTTAACCCTTTAAACTAACCCCTTCACCTAACCATAACCTTAACCCTTTTAACTAACCCTTCACCTAACCATAACCCTTTTAACTAACCCCTTCACCAAAAGATAACCCTTTTAACTAACCCCTTCACCTAACCTTAACCCTTTAATCTAACTCCTAAACATAATCCTAATGCCTAGCCAACGTTAGCGAGCTAGTTAACTAATGTTTGCAACCTAGCTAGAATTCATAATATATCATACATTTAGACACATTCGTAACATATCATACGAAATGGACGATATAAATCCACAAATTAATACAGTTGAAGTCGGAAGTTTACGTACACCTTAGCAAATTACATTTAAAATCACTTTTCACAATTCCTGACATTTAATCCTAATAAAAATTCTCTGTCTCAGGTCAGTTAGGATCACCACTTTATTTTAAGAATGTGAAATGTAAGAATAATAGTGATTTATTTCAGCTTTTATTTCTTTCATCACATTCCCAGTGGGTCAGAAGTTTACATACGCTCAATTAGTATTTGGTAGCATTGCTTTTAAATTGTTTAACTTGGGTCAAACGTTTTGGGTAGCCTTCCACAAGCTTCCCACAATAGGTTGGGTGAGTTTTGGCCCATTCCTCCTGACATAGCTGGTGTAACTGAGTCAGGTTTGTAGGCCTCCTTGCTCGCACACGCTTTTTCAGTTCTGCCCACACATTTTCTATAGGATTGAGGTCAGGGCTTTGTGATGGTCACTCCAATACCTTGACTTTGTTGTCCGTAAGCCATTTTTGGTAGCATGCTTGTGTTCATTGTCCATTTGGAAGACCCATTTGCAACCAAGTTTTAACTTCCTGACTGATGTCTTGAGATGTTGCTTCAATATATCCACATGCAGAGAGTCCGACATAAAACACCTTTGGGATGATTTGAAATGCTGAATGTGAGCCAGGCCTAATCACCCAACATCAGTGCCCGTCCTCACTAATGCTCTTGTGGCTGAATGGAGCAAGTCCACAAAGCAATGTTCCTACATCTAGTGGAAAGCCTTCCCACAACAGTGGAGGCTGTTATAGCAGCAATGTTCCAACATCTAGTGGAAAGCCTTCCCAGAAGAGTGGAGGCTGTTATAGCAGCAATGTTCCAACATCTAGTGGAAAGCCTTCCCAGAAGAGTGGAGGCTGTTATAGCTGCAATGTTACAACATCTAGTGGAAAGCCTTCCCAGAAGAGTGGAGGCTGGTATAGCAGCAATGTTTCAACATCTAGGGGAATGCCTTCCCAGAAGAGTGGAGGCTGTTATAGCAGCAATGTTCCAACATCTAGTGGAAAGCCTTCCCAGAAGAGTGGAGGCTGTTATAGCTGCAATGTTACAACATCTAGTGGAAAGCCTTCCCAGAAGAGTGGAGGCTGGTATAGCAGCAATGTTTCAACATCTAGGGGAAAGCCTTCCCAGAAGAGTGGAGGATGTTATAGCAGCAATGTTCCTACATCTAGTGGAAAGCCTTCCCAGAAGAGTGGAGGCTGTTATAGCAGTAATGTTCCAACATCTAGTGGAAAGCCTTCCCAGAAGAGTGGAGGCTGTTATAGCAGTAATGTTCCAACATCTAGTGGAAAGCCTTCCCAGAAGAGTGGAGGCTGTTATAGCAGCAATGTTCCTATATCTAGTGGAAAGCCTTCCCAGAAGAGTGGAGGCTGTTATTGCAGCAATGTTCCAACATCTAGTGGAAAGCCTTCCCAGAAGAGTGGAGGCTGTTATAGCAGCAATGTTCCAACATCTAGTGGAAAGCCTTCCCAGAAGAGTGGAGGCTGTTATAGCAGCAATGTTCCAACATCTAGTGGAAAGCCTTCCCAGAAGAGTGGAGGACGTAATAGCAGCAATGTTCCTATATCTAGTGGAAAGCCTTCCCAGAAGAGTGGAGGTTGTTATAGCAGCAATGTTCCTACATCTAGTGGAAAGCCTTCCCAGAAGAGTGGAGGACGTTATAGCAGCAATGTTCCTACATCTAGTGGAAAGCCTTCCCAGAAGAGTGGAGGCTGTTATAGCAGCAATGTTCCAACATCTAGTGGAAAGCCTTCCCAGAAGAGTGGAGGCTATTATAGCAGCAAAGGGGGGACCAACCCCATATTAATGCCCATGATTTTGGAATGAGATGTTCGACGAGCAGGTGTCCACCTACTGTTGGTCATATAGTGTATCTAACTTATTAAACTCTTTCTGTCTGAAAGTTTCTCTGAAACTGTGTTCAAACTTAGAAGAATAGCAGTGTGCTAGTTCCCTACCTGTCACCATGTACACTATTTAGTTCCCTACCTGTCACCATGTACACTATTTAGTTCCCTACCTGTCACCATGTACACTATTTAGTTCCCTACCTGTCACCATGTACCCTATTGAGTTCCCTACCTGTCACCATGTACACTATTTAGTTCCCTACCTGTCACCATGTACACTATTTAGTTCCCTACCTGTCACCATGTACACTATTTAGTTCCCTACCTGTCACCATGTACACTATTTAGTTCCCTACCTGTCACCATGTACACTATTTAGTTCACTACCTGTCACCATATACACTATTTAGTTCCCTACCTGTCACCATGTACACTATTTAGTTCCCTACCTGTCACCATGTACACTATTTAGTTCCCTACCTGTCACCATGTACACTATTTAGTTCCCTACCTGTCACCATGTACACTATTTCCCTAGTTCCCTACCTGTCACCATGTACCTATTTAGTTCCCTACCTGTCACCATGTACACTATTTAGATCCCTACCTGTCACCATGTACACTATTTAGTTCCCTACCTGTCACCATGTACACTATTTAGTTCCCTACCTGTCCCCATATACACTATTTAGTTCCCTACCTGTCACCATGTACACTATTTAGTTCCCTACCTGTCACCATGTACACTATTTAGTTCCCTACCTGTCACCATGTACACTATTTAGTTCCCTACCTGTCACCATGTACACTATTTAGTTCCCTACCTGTCACCATGTACACTATTTAGTTCCCTACCTGTCACCATGTACACTATTTAGTTCCCTACCTGTCACCATGTACACTATTTAGTTCCCTACCTGTCACCATGTACACTATTTAGTTCCCTACCTGTCACCATGTACACTATTTAGTTCCCTACCTGCCACCATGTACACTATTTAGTTCCCTACCTGTCACCATGTACACTATTTAGTTCCCTACCTGTCACTGTGTACACTATTTAGTTCCCTACCTGTCATCATGTACACTATTTAGTTCCCTACCTGTCACCATGTACACTATTTAGTTCCCTACCTGTCACCATGTACACTATTTAGTTCCCTACCTGTCACCATGTACACTATTTAGTGCCCTACCTGTCACCATATACACTATTTAGTTCCCTACCTGTCACCATGTACACTATTTAGTTCACTATTTAGTTCCCTACCTGTCACCATGTACACTATTTAGTTCACTACCTGTCACCATGTACACTATTTAGTTCCCTACCTGTCACCATGTACACTATTTAGTTCCCTACCTGTCACCATGTACACTATTTAGTTCCCTACCTGTCACCATGTACACTATTTAGTTCCCTACCTGTCACCATGTACACTATTTAGTTCCCTACCTGTCACCATGTACACTATTTAGTTCCCTAGCTGTCACCATGTACACTATTTAGTTCCCTACCTGTCACCATGTACACTATTTAGTTCCCTACCTGTCACCATGTACACTATTTAGTTCCCTACCTGTCACCATGTACACTATTTAGTTCCCTACCTGTCACCATGTACACTATTTAGTTCCATACCTGTCACCATATACACTATTGAGTTCCTTACCTGTCACCATGTACACTATTTAGTTCCCTACCTGTCACCATATACACTATTGAGTTCCATACTTGTCACCATGTACACTATTTAGTTCCCTACCTGTCACCATGTACACTATTTAGTGCCCTACCTGTCACCATATACACTATTTAGTTCCCTACCTGTCACCATGTACACTATTTAGTTCACTATTTAGTTCCCTACCTGTCACCATGTACACTATTTAGTTCACTACCTGTCACCATGTACACTATTTAGTTCCCTACCTGTCACCATGTACACTATTTAGTTCCCTACCTGTCACCATGTACACTATTTAGTTCCCTACCTGTCACCATGTACACTATTTAGTTCCCTACCTGTCACCATGTACACTATTTAGTTCCCTACCTGTCACCATGTACACTATTTAGTTCCCTACCTGTCACCATATACACTATTTAGTTCCCTACCTGTCAACATGTACACTATTTAGTTCCCTACCTGTCACCATATACACTATTTAGTTCCCTACCTGTCACCATGTACACTATTTAGTTCCCTACCTGTCACCATGTACACTATTTAGTTCCCTACCTGTCACCATGTACACTATTTAGTTCCCTACCTGTCACCATATACACTATTTAGTTCCCTACCTGTCACTGTGTACACTATTTAGTTCCCTAGCTGTCACCATGTACACTATTTAGTTCCCTACCTGTCCCCATGTACACTATTTAGTTCCCTACCTGTCACCATGTACACTATTTAGATCCCTACCTGTCACCATGTACACTATTTAGTTCCCTACCTGTCACCATGTACACTATTTAGTTCCCTACCTGTCACCATATACACTATTTAGTTCCCTACCTGTCACTGTGTACACTATTTAGTTCCCTAGCTGTCACCATGTACACTATTTAGTTCCCTACCTGTCACCATGTACACTATTTAGTTCCCTACCTGTCACCATGTACACTATTTAGTTCCCTACCTGTCACCATGTACACTATTTAGTTCCCTACCTGTCACCATATACACTATTTAGTTCCCTACCTGTCACCATATACACTATTTAGTTCCCTACCTGTCACCATGTACACTATTTAGTTCCATACCTGTCACCATATACACTATTGAGTTCCCTACCTGTCACCATGTACACTATTTAGTTCCCTACCTGTCACCATATACACTATTGAGTTCCATACTTGTCACCATGTACACTATTTAGTTCCCTACCTGTCACCATGTACACTATTTAGTTCCCTACCTGTCACCATGTACACTATTTAGTTCCATACCTGTCACCATATACACTATTGAGTTCCTTACCTGTCACCATGTACACTATTTAGTTCCCTACCTGTCACCATATACACTATTGAGTTCCATACTTGTCACCATGTACACTATTTAGTTCCCTACCTGTCACCATGTACACTATTTAGTGCCCTACCTGTCACCATATACACTATTTAGTTCCCTACCTGTCACCATGTACACTATTTAGTTCACTATTTAGTTCCCTACCTGTCACCATGTACACTATTTAGTTCACTACCTGTCACCATGTACACTATTTAGTTCCCTACCTGTCACCATGTACACTATTTAGTTCCCTACCTGTCACCATGTACACTATTTAGTTCCCTACCTGTCACCATGTACACTATTTAGTTCCCTACCTGTCACCATGTACACTATTTAGTTCCCTACCTGTCACCATGTACACTATTTAGTTCCCTACCTGTCACCATATACACTATTTAGTTCCCTACCTGTCAACATGTACACTATTTAGTTCCCTACCTGTCACCATATACACTATTTAGTTCCCTACCTGTCACCATGTACACTATTTAGTTCCCTACCTGTCACCATGTACACTATTTAGTTCCCTACCTGTCACCATGTACACTATTTAGTTCCCTACCTGTCACCATATACACTATTTAGTTCCCTACCTGTCACTGTGTACACTATTTAGTTCCCTAGCTGTCACCATGTACACTATTTAGTTCCCTACCTGTCCCCATGTACACTATTTAGTTCCCTACCTGTCACCATGTACACTATTTAGATCCCTACCTGTCACCATGTACACTATTTAGTTCCCTACCTGTCACCATGTACACTATTTAGTTCCCTACCTGTCACCATGTACACTATTTAGTTCCCTACCTGTCACTGTGTACACTATTTAGTTCCCTAGCTGTCACCATGTACACTATTTAGTTCCCTACCTGTCACCATGTACACTATTTAGTTCCCTACCTGTCACCATGTACACTATTTAGTTCCCTACCTGTCACCATGTACACTATTTAGTTCCCTACCTGTCACCATATACACTATTTAGTTCCCTACCTGTCACCATATACACTATTTAGTTCCCTACCTGTCACCATGTACACTATTTAGTTCCATACCTGTCACCATATACACTATTGAGTTCCCTACCTGTCACCATGTACACTATTTAGTTCCCTACCTGTCACCATATACACTATTGAGTTCCATACTTGTCACCATGTACACTATTTAGTTCCCTACCTGTCACCATGTACACTATTTAGTGCCCTACCTGTCAACATGTACACTATTTAGTGCCCTACCTGTCACCATATACACTATTTAGTTCCCTAGCTGTCACCATGTACACTATTTAGTTCACTATTTAGTTCCCTACCTGTCACCATGTACACTATTTAGTTCACTATTTAGTTCCCTACCTGTCACCATGTACACTATTTAGTTCACTATTTAGTTCCCTACCTGTCACCATATACACTATTTAGTTCCCTACCTGTCACCATGTACACAATTTAGTTCACTATTTTGTTCCCTACCTGTCACCATGTACACTATTTAGTTCCCTACCTGTCACCATGTACACTATTTAGTTCACTATTTAGTTCCCTACCTGTCACCATGTACACTATTTAGTTCCCTACCTGTCACCATGTACACTATTTAGTTCCCTACCTGTCACCATGTACACTATTTAGTTCCCTAACCGTCACCATGTACACTATTTAGTTCCCTACCTGTCACCATGTACACTATTTAGTTCACTATTTAGTTCACTATTGAGTTCCCTACCTGTCACCATATACACTATTTAGTTCCCTACCTGTCCCCATGTACACTATTTAGTTCCCTACCTGTCCCCATGTACACTATTTAGTTCCCTACCTGTCACCATGTACACTATTTAGTTCCCTACCTGTCACCATGTACACTATTTAGTTCACTATTTAGTGCCCTACCTGTCACCATGTATACTATTTAGTTCCCTACCTGTCACCATGTACACTATTTAGTTCACTATTTAGTTCCCTACCCGTCCCCATGCACACTATTTAGTTCCCTACCTGTCCCCATGTACACTATTTAGTTCCCTACCTGTCACCATGTACACTATTTAGTTCACTATTTAGTTCCCTACCTGTCACCATGTACACTATTTAGTTCCCTACCTGTCCCATGTACACTATTTAGTTCCCTACCTGTCACCATGTACACTATTTAGTTCCCTACCTGTCACCATGTACACTATTTAGTTCACTATTTAGTTCCCTACCCGTCCTCATGTACACTATTTAGTTCCCTACCTGTCCCCATGTACACTATTTAGTTCCCTACCTGTCCCCATGTACACTATTTAGTTCCCTACCTGTCACCATGTACACTATTTAGTTCCCTACCTGTCACCGTGTACACTATTTAGTTCCCTACCTGTCACCATGTACACTATTTAGTTCCCTACCTGTCACCATGTACACTATTTAGTTCACTATTTAGTTCCCTACCTGTCACCATGTACACTATTTAGTGCCCTACCTGTCACCATGTACACTATTTAGTTCACTATTTAGTGCCCTACCTGTCACCATGTACACTATTTAGTGCCCTACCTGTCACCATGTACACTATTTAGTTCACTATTTAGTTCACTATTTAGTGCCCTACCTGTCACCATGTATACTATTTAGTTCCCTACCTGTCACCATGTACACTATTTAGTTCACTATTTAGTTCCCTACCTGTCACCATGTACACTATTTAGTTCACTATTTAGTTCCCTACCTGTCACCATGTACACTATTTAGTTCCCTACCTGTCACCATATACACTATTTAGTTCCCTACCTGTCACCATGTACACTATTGAGTTCCCTACCTGTCACCATGTACACTATTTAGTTCCCTACCTGTCACCATGTACACTATTTAGTTCACTATTTTGTTCCCTACCTGTCACCATGTACACTATTTAGTTCACTATTTAGTGCCCTACCTGTCACCATGTACACTATTTAGTTCACTATTTAGTTCCCTACCTGTCACCATGTACACTATTTAGTTCCCTACCTGTCACCATGTACACTATTTAGTTCCCTACCTGTCACCATGTACACTATTTAGTTCACTATTTAGTTCACTATTGAGTTCCCTACCTGTCACCATGTACCCTATTGAGTTCCCTACCTGTCACCATGTACACTATTTAGTTCCCTACCTGTCACCATGTACCCTATTTAGTGCCCTACCTGTCACTGTGTCCCCAGGCAGGTATGTGGAGGCAGATGTATACAGTGTGATGTGGCTGTGATGAGGATCCTGGGGCTGAGCGCTGATGTGACCGGGACTCATTTCCAAGCAGGAGGCGGGGCTAGCGCCACGGGAGAACCCCAATGTGGGACGAGTCAAGGAGAAGGACATGGCCACCCACAGAGGCAACAACAGAGAGATTGACATCGTTACCTGCAACAGATAAAACACACCGAAACAGGTAAAACACACTGAAACAGGTAAAACACACTGAAACAGGTAGAACACACTGAAACAGGTAAAACACACTGAAACAGGTAAAACACACTGAAACAGGTAAAACACACTGAAACAGGTAAAACACACTGAAACAGGTAAAACACACTGACAGATAAAACACACTGAAACAGGTAAAACACACTGAAACAGATAAAACACACTGAAACAGGTAAACACACTGAAACAGGTAAAACACACTGAAACAGGTCAAACACACTGAAACAGGTTAAACACACTGAAACAGGTTAAACACACTGAAACAGGTAAAACACACTGAAACAGGTAAAACACACTGAAACAGGTAAAACACACTGAAACAGGTAAAACACACTGAAACAGGTGTAACACACTGACAGATAAAACACACTGAAACAGGTGTAACACACTGACAGATAAAACACACTGAAACAGGTAAAACACACTGAAACAGGTTAAACACACTGAAACAGGTGAAACACACTGAAACTGATAAAACACACGGAAACAAGTGAAACACATTGAAACAGGTAAAACACACTGAAACAGGTAAAACACACTGAAACAGGTTAAACACACTGAAACAGGTAAAACACACTGAAACAGGTAAAACACACTGAAACAGGTTAAACACACTGAAACAGGTTAAACACACTGAAACAGGTTAAACACACTGAAACAGGTTAAACACACTGACAGATAAAACACACTGAAACAGGTAAAACACACGGAAACAGGTGAAACACACTGACAGATAAAACACACTGAAACAGGTTAAACACACTGAAACAGGTGAAACACACGGAAACAGGTGAAACACACTGAAACAGGTAAACACACTGACAGATAAAACACACTGAAACAGGTTAAACACACTGAAACAGGTTAAACACACTGAAACAGATAAATCACACTGAAACAGTTAAAACACACTGAAACAGGTAAAACACATGGAAACAGGTGAAACACACTGAAACAGGTAAAACACACTGAAACAGGTAAAACACACTGACAGATAAAACACACTGAAACAGGTGTAACACACTGACAGATAAAACACACTGAAACAGGTAAAACACACTGAAACAGGTAAAACACACGGAAACAGGTGAAACACACTGAAACAGGTGAAACACACTGAAATTGATAAAACACACTGAAACAGGTGAAACACACGGAAACAGGTGAAACACACTGAAACAGATAAAACACACTGACACGGGTAAAACACACTGAAACAGGTAAAACACACTGAAACAGGTAAAACACACTGAAACAGGTGAAACACACTGAAACAGATAAAACACACTGAAACGGGTAAAACACACTGAAACAGGTAAAACACACTGAAACAGGTAAAACACACTGAAACAGGTGAAACACACTGAAACAGATAAAACACACTGAAACGGGTAAAACACACTGAAACAGGTAAAACACACTGAAACAGGTAAAACACACTGAAACAGGTAAAACACACTGAAACAGGTGAAACACACTGACAGAAAAAACACACTGAAACAGGTAAAACACAGTGAAACAGGTTAAACACACTGAAACAGGTGAAACACACTGAAACGGGTGAAACACACTGAAACAGGTGAAGGGGAAACCTAGTCAGTTGCACAACTAAATGCATTCAACCAAAACCCAACCCCTCTGAATAAGATCACTCACAGAGAGAACACACACGCAGAGAACACACACAGAGAGAACACACACGCAGAGAACACACACACACAGAGAGAACACACACAGAAATGGACGTTGAATACACACACAGAAGACCAGTATTGTCACCTGGTAGAGTTTGAAAGTTTATACACACACACACACACACACACACACACACACACACACACACACACACACACACACACACACACACACACATCCACAGAAACATAGGCAAGTCAGCACTAAACGACAATACCCTAACAGTATGCCTTACTGTTGACACAAACGTGTGTGTGCTAGCGTGTGTGTCAGCGTGTGTGTCAGCGTGTGTGTCAGCGTGTGTGTATGTGTGTGCTAGCTTGCATGTGTTAGTTTGTGCTGCGTGTGTGTGTGTGTGTGTGTGTGTGTGTGTGTGTGTGTGTGTGTGTGTGTGTGTGTGTGTGTGTGTGTGTGTGTGTGTGTGTGTGTGTGTGTGTGTGTGTGTGTGTGTGTGTGTGTGTGTGTGTGTGTGTGTGTGTGTGTGTGTGTGTGTGTGTGTAGATAGGTACCTGTGTCTTACCTTAGTGGTGCTCTGTTCCGTATTACTGACCGGTTGATTGATGGACAGAAGTCTCAGGGGGCTCGACACTACAGACCCCGCCCCTCGGACCGGACCACACATAGAAATACAACTACTAGAACTGACATGACTCTCCCCCCCATTCACATAATGGCAAAGCTACCATGTACAGTATCTCTATACTATCTGGTACATTTATATCCATGAAAGGTTGCACAAACTGCTGTGTCTGACTGCTATAAATTACAGATTTAACATAGATCATTCTAGAATACTATGGCTGCATCCCAAACAGCATCTTATTCCTTATATCAAATCACTATATAGGGAATAGGGCTCTGTTTAAAAGTAGTGCACTATATAGGGAATAGAGTTCTATAGGGCTCTGGTCTAAAGTAGTGCACTATATAGGGAATAGGGCTCTATAGGGCTCTGGTCTAAAGTAGTGCACTATATAGGGAATAGGGTTCTATAGGGCCCTTGTCTAAAGTAATGCACTATATAGGGAATAGGGCTCTATAGGGCTCTGGTCTAAAGTAGTGCACTATATAGGGATTAGATTTCTATAGGGCTCTGGTCTAAAGTAGTGCACTATATAGATAATAGAGTTCTATAGGGCTCTGGTCTAAAGTAGTGCACTATATAGGGAATAGGGCTCTGGTCTAAAGTAGTGCACTATATAGGGAATAGGGCTCTGGTCTAAAGTAGTGCACTACATAGGGAATAGGGCTCTATAGGGCTCTGGTCTAAAGTAGTGCACTATATAGGGAATAGGGTGCCATGTGTGACTCCCCCCATGTGTTTGTATAGTTAGAACTGTGTGTAGTTAGTTTGTTGTCTGTATAGTTAGAACTGTGTGTAGTTAGTTTGTTGTCTGTATAGTAAGAACTGTGTGTAGTTAGTTTGTTGTCTGTATAGTAAGAACTGTGTGTAGTTAGTTTGTTGTCTGTGTAGTTAGAACTGTGTGTAGTTAGTTTGTTGTCTGTATAGTTAGAACTGTGTGTAGTTAGTTTGTTGTCTGTATAGTAAGAACTGTGTGTAGTTAGTTTGTTGTCTGTGTAGTTAGAACTGTGTGTAGTTAGTTTGTTGTCTGTATAGTTAGAACTGTGTGTAGTTAGTTTGTTGTCTGTATAGTAAGAACTGTGTGTAGTTAGTTTGTTGTCTGTATAGTTAGAACTGTGTGTAGTTAGTTTGTTGTCTGTATAGTTAGAACTGTGTGTAGTTAGTTTGTTGTCTGTATAGTAAGAACTGTGTGTAGTTAGTTTGTTGTCTGTTTAGTTAGAACTGTGTGTAGTTAGTTTGTTGTCTGTATAGTTAGAACTGTGTGTAGTTAGTTTGTTGTCTGTATAGTAAGAACTGTGTGTAGTTAGTTTGTTGTCTGTATAGTAAGAACTGTGTGTAGTTAGTTTGTTGTCTGTATAGTTAGAACTGTGTGTAGTTAGTTTGTTGTCTGTATAGTAAGAACTGTGTGTAGTTAGTTTGTTGTCTGTAGCTGCACAGAAGCGGACGGTAGAAGGTCTATTTAATGTGTTTCTAGGGGATTATTTAAGGGGTCAGACCCCCCTTCTCAAGGATGTGCACCAGCTGAAGACACATATTCCAGGATCTCTCTCTCTGCCCTCTGTCTCTCTACCCCCCCTCTCTCTCCCCTCTGTCTCTCTACCCCCCCTCTCTCTCCCCTCTTTCTCTCTCTCTCTGCCCTCTGTCTCTCCACCCCCCTCGCTCTCCCCTCTTTCTCTCCTCTCTCTCTCTCTCTCTCTCTCTCTCTCTCTCTCTCTCTCTCCTCCCCTCTTTCTCTCCTCTCTCTCTCTCTCTCTGCCCTCTGTCTCTCCACCCCCTCGCTCTCCCCTTTTTCTCTCCTCTCTCTCTCTCTCTCTCTCTCTCTCTCTCTCTCCCTCTTTCTCTCCTCTCTCTCTCTCTCTCTGCCCTCTGTCTCTCTACCCCCCCTCTCTCTCCCCTCTTTCTCTCTCTCTCTGCCCTCTGTCTCTCCACCCCCCTCGCTCTCCCCTCTTTCTCTCCTCTCTCTCTCTCTCTCTCCCCTCTTTCTCTCCTCTCTCTCTCTCTCTGCCCTCTGTCTCTCTACCCCCCCTCTCTCTTTCTTTCTCCACCCCCTCTCTCTCCCCTCTTTCTCTCTTCTCTCTCTCTCTCTCTCTCTCTCCCCTCTTTCTCTCCTCTCTCTCTCTCCCTCTCTCTCCCCTCTTTCTCTCCCCTCTCTCTCCCCTCTTTCTCTCCTCACTCTCTCTCTCTCCCCTCTTTCTCTCCTCTCTCTCTCTTCCCCCTCTTCCTCTCCTTCTTTCTGTCTTTCTTTCTCTCCTCTCTCTCCCTCTCTCTCCCCTCTTTCTCTCCTCTCTCTCTCCCCTCTTTCTCTCCTCTCTCTCCCCTCTTTCTCTCCTCTCTCTCCCCTCTTTCTCTCCTCTCTCTCTCTTCCCCCTCTTCCTCTCCTTCTTTCTGTCTTTCTTTCTCTCTCTCTCTGAATTCAAAGGACTTTATTGTTATGGGAAACGTTAACGTTGCCAAAGCAAGTGAAATAGATAATAAACTAATTAAAATAAAAAGTGAACAGTGAACAAGGGCCTTGGGGTCGTAGCTTCAACACCGCAACACACACACTGACCGGTTGATTGATGTGTGTGTGATCTATGGGTGTGTGTGTGTAATCTATAGGTGTGTGTAATCTATAGGGGGTGTGTAATCTATAGGGGTGTGTAATCTATAGGGGGTGTGCAATCTATAGGGGTGTGTAATCTATCGGGGGTGTGTGTGTGCAATTTATATGTTTGTGTGTAATCTATAGGTGTGTGTGTGTAATCTATAGGTGTGTGTGTAATCTATAGGTGTGTGTGTGTGTGTGTGTAATTTATAGGTGTGTGTGTAATCTATAGGTGTGTGTAATCTATAGGTGTGTGTGTAATATATAGGTGTAACGAGTTTCTTCTAACTCCTCCTCTGACGAAGAGGTGGAACAAGGATCGGACCAAAATGCAGCGTGGTTAGTTAGATGCATCTTTAATGAAGATTAAACCCGAACAATACAAAACAACAAACGTGGAAAACCGAAACAGCCCTGACTGGTGCAACAAACACAGAGACAGGAACAATCACCCACAAACACACAGTGAAACCCAGGCTACCTAAATATGGTTCCCAATCAGAGACAATGACTAACACCTGCCTCTGATTCAGAACCATATCAGGCCAGACATAGAAATAGACAAACAAGACATCCAACATAGAATGCCCACTCAGATCACACCCTGACCAACCAAAACATAGAAACATACAAATAAACTATGGTCACGTTGTGACAGTACCCCCCCCCAAGGTGCGGACTCCGGCCGCAAAACCTGAACCTTTCGGGGAGGGTCTGGGTGGGCATCTGTCCGCGGTGGCGGCTCCGGTGCTGGACGTGGCCCCCACTTCACCGTAGTCCTCCCCCACCTTGTCCGCTTCCGTGACCTCCTAGCCACGACAACCCTACTAAATAACACAGGACAGAGGGGCAGCTCGGGACAGAGGGGCAGCTCGGGACAGAGGGGCAGCTCGGGACAGAGGGGCAGCTCGGGACTGAGGGGCAGCTCGGGACAGAGGGGCAGCTCGGGACAGGGGCAGCTCAGCACTGAGGGGCAGCTCAGCACTGAGGGGAAGCTCAGCACTGAGGGGAAGCTCGGGGCTGAGAGGAAACCCACCACTGAGAGGAAGCCCATTACCGAGAGGAAGCCCATGTCACGAATACCGCTTCCTGAGTCTGTGTTTGCCTGTGTTTCTGTACTGGAGTGTGTTTCCGGTGTCCTGGAATGCACCCTGTCTGGTTGCCGGGCGAAATAGCTTGTTGGGATTTTGGTTGGCCTGCCATGGGAGAAGATACCCGGAGGTTTGTTGCCGCATGTCCTGTTTGTACTCAGAACAAAAGTACCAATCGGCCCAGCTCTGGGCTTCTTCACCCCCTACCTATTCCTCGGCGACCTTGGTCGCACCTGGCCCTGGATTTTGTCACGGGATTGCCCCCTTCTGTTGGGAACACGGTCATTCTGACCATTGTGGACAGATTCATCAAGTTTGCTCATTTTGTCCCCCTCTCCAAGCTTCCATCTGCCACGGAGACGTCCGAGATCCTGTTTAGGGAGGTTTTCAGGGTCCACGGATTGCCCAGTGACATTGTTTCTGACCGTGGTCCTCAGTTTACCTCTGCTGTCTGGAGATCCTTCTGTTTGACCATTGGAGCTACAGTCAGTCTCACTTCTGGATTTCACCCACAATCTAATGGTCAGGCGGAGAGAGCCAACCAGAAGATGGAGTCCACGCTGCGTTGTCTTGTCTCCTCTGATCCCACCTCTTGGTCATCTCAATTACCCTGGGTCGAGTATGCCCATAATACCCTTCCTTCATCTGCCACTGGGATGTCCCCCTTCCAATGCCTGTACGGATACCAACCTCCCTTGTTTCCTTCTCAGGAGAGGGATCTTTCAGTTCCTTCTGTCCAGGCCCACATTTGTCGTTGCCACCGGACCTGGCATCGGTCCTCCTTAAAGTTTCTGACCGGTATCAGATCCAGGCGAATCGTCGCCGTATTCCTGCTCCCGCTTATACCATCGGAGATAAGGTTTGGTTGGCTACACGGGATCTTCCTCTACGGACTGAGTCGAGGAAACTGTCACCAAAGTTCATTGGTCCGTTTGTGGTGGAGAGAATCATTAACCCTGTTGTGGTCCGACTCAAATTGCCGGCAACGCTTCGAGTACACCCCACCTTTCATGTCTCCTGCCTCAAGCCGGTTCTCCTCAGTCCTCTGTTGCCCCCTCCTCCTCATCCTCCTCCTCCTCGGATGATCGGAGGTGGTCCTGCCTACACGGTGTGCCGCATAATGGATTCCAGACGGCGGGGTCGAGGTTTCCAATATCTCGTGGATTGGGAAGGATATGGTCCACAGGAGAGGAGTTGGATTCCTCGACGTCAGATCCTTGATGACGACCTGCTTTGTGACTTCTACCGCCTCCACCCTGGCGCTCCAGGTAGTCCGCCCGGTGGCGTTCGTCGGGGGGGGGGTACTGTCACGAATCCCGCTTCCTGAGTCTGTGTTTGCTTGTGTTTCTGTCCTGGAGTGTGTTTCCGGTGTCCTGGAATGCACCCTGTCTGGTTGCCGGGCGAATTAGCTTGTTGGGAGATCGATGTTCACCCACACCTGTATCCCATCAGTAATCTGCACACCTGTCCTGATCATCACCTCTCCCCTTCAAAAGCTCTGACCTGACATCCATTCCCTGCCGGATCGTTAGCCATGAACAGTATGTTGTGCCCACGAACCAGCCTCCAGTTTATAGAGTTGTTTTGTTTTGTTTTATTTGTTTTGTACGTCTTGCTTGCCTTTAACTTACCGCCGTTTGTTTTGTCTACAGCCATTCACCCGGAACCCATACCCCATCCCTGTCTGCTCGTCGCCAGTGTGTTGTTATCCATCGGATCTGCCTATCCACTCCCATCAACCCACCTCCGCTGCCCGCTCCTCCACCCGGAACTATCTACCTCCGCGTTCTCATTGATTAATAAATACTCACCATCTTTATACTCACCTTGTCCTGGTCTGCTTCTGGGTCCAATTCTGGTAAAACCTGGCAGCCCAGTACCGAGAGGAAGCTCAACCAGGCAGTTGAATCCAGCAGATCCCGGCTGGCTGGCAGTTCTGGCAGATCCTGGCTGACTGATGAATCTGGAAGAGTCTGGTTGACTGGCGGATCTGGAAGAGTCTGGTTGACTAGCAGATATGGAAGAATCTGGTTGACTGGCAGATCTGGAAGAGTCTGGCTGACCGGCAGATCTGGAAGAGTCTGGCTGACCGACAGATCTGGAAGAGTCTGGCTGACCGGCAGATCTGGAAGAGTCTGGTTGACTGGCAGATCCGGAAGAGTCTGGCTGACTGGCAGATCCGGAAGAGTCTGGCTGACTGGCAGATCCGGAAGAGTCTGGTTGACTGGCAGATCCGGAAGAGTCTGGTTGACTGGCAGATCCGGAAGAGTCTGGCTGACTGGCAGATCTGGAAGAGTCTGGTTGACTGGCAGATCTGGAAGAGTCTGGCTGACTGGCAGATCTGGAAGAGTCTGGCTGACTGGTGGATCCTGGCAGACTGACTGCTCTGGCTGCTCCATGCTGACTGACAGCTCTGGCTGCTTCATGCTGACTGGTGGCTCTGGCTGCTCCATGCAGACTAGCAGCTCCGGCAGCTCCCTGCAGACTGGAAGCCCCTTGCAGACTGACAGCTCCTTGCAGACTGACAGCTCCTTGCAGACTGACAGCTCCTTGCAGACTGACAGCTCCTTGCAGACCTGCAGCTCCATGCAGACTGACAGCTCCTTGCAGACTGACAGCTCCTTGCAGACTGACAGCTCCTTGCAGACTGACAGCTCCTTGCAGACTGACAGCTCCATGCAGACTGACAGCTCCATGCAGACTAGCAGCTCCGGCAGCTCCCTGCAGACTGGAGGCTCCTTGCAGACTGACAGCTCCATGCAGACTGGCAGCTCCGGCTGCTCCATGCAGACTGACAGATCTGGCTGCTCCATGCAGACTGACAGCTCTGGCTGCTCCATGCAGACGGACAGCTCTGGCTGCTCCACGCAGACTGGCAGCTCTGGCTGCGCTAAACGGGCAGGAGACTCCGGCAACGCTGTAGAGGCGGAAGGCTCTGGCAGCGCTAAACAGGCGGGAGACTCCAACAGCACAGGAGAGGAGGAAGGCTCCGGCAGCGCTGGAGAGGCCAGGCGCACAGTAGGTCTGATGCGTGGTGCTGGCACTGGTGGAACTGGGCCGAGGACACGCACAGGAAGCCTGGTGCGGGGAGCTGCCACCGGAGGGCTGGGGTGTGGAGGTGGTACTGGGTAGACCGGACCGTGCAGGCGCACTGGAGCTCTTGAGCACCGAGCCTGCCCAACCTTACCTGGTTGAATACTCCCGGTCGCTCTGCCAGTGCGGCGAGGTGGAATAGCCCGCACTGGGTTATGCAGGCGAAACGGGGATACCGAGCATAAGGCTGGTGCCATGTAAGCCGGCCCAAGGAGACTCACTGGGGACCAGATGCGTAGAGCCGGCTTCATGGCATTTTGCTCGACGTTCAATCTAGTCCGGCCGATACGCGGAGCTGGAATAGAACGTACCGGGCTATGCACCCGCACTCGGTCTCTCTAGCCCTCCGGTAACCACAGGAAGCTGGCGTAGGTCTCCTACCTAGCGTAGCCATACTCCCTGTTAGCCTCCCCCCAATACATTTTTGGGTCTGACTCTCGGGCTTCCAACCGCGTCGCCGTGCTGCCTCTTCAAACCAGTGCCTCTCCGCTTTCCCCGCCTCCAGTTCTTCCTTGGGACGGCGATATTCACCAGACTGAACTCAGGGTGTGTGTGTGTGTGTGTGTGTGTGTGTGTGTGTGTGTGTGTGTGTGTGTGTGTAATGTATAGGTTTGTGTGTAATCTATAGATGTGTGTGTAATCTATAGGTGTGTGTGTAATCTATAGGTGTGTGTAATCTATAGGTGTGTGTGTGTGTGTGTGTAATCTATAGATGTGTGTGTAATCTATAGGTGTGTGTGTAATCTATAGGTGTGTGTAATCTATAGGTGTGTGTGTGTGTGTAACCTATGTGTGTGTAACCTGTAGGTGTGTGTGTAATCTATAGGTGTGTGTGTGTGTAATGTATAGGTTTGTGTGTAGTCTATAGGTGTGTGTGTGTGTAATCTATAGGTGTGTGTAATCTATAGGTGTGTAATCTATAGGTGTGTAATCTATAGGTGTGTGTAATCTATAGGTGTGTGTAATCTATAGGTGTGTGTTGTGTGTAATTTATAGGTTTGTGTTTCTTGTTTATGGCACAAGTGGTTTTGCATGACTGTTAGCATAGTTAGCTAGTTAACTAACTTGACAAGAGATGGGAAAAGTCTAGTCTGGACCCAATTCAGGTTAATAGTTTATATTTATCCAATAGTTTATTTTTATATTTATGTAAACCAGCATGGGATCAGCCAGCGTGTGCTTCCCGCATGCGCGATTCATTTGCAGTCTGGACGAGGAGGGGTGAACATCTCCTGCTCTGACTGCAGATGGGAGGGACTGCTGCGCGAGGACTGGGCCGCCTGAGTGCTCTGGGATGGGGGTGGTGCCCACGGCAGCACCCGCTGGCTCATTGAGAAGAACGATACGTGCTTTCACTTCAGTCTCCAAAAGTCTTCATTAACATCAGAAAAAGTCGCTAGATTTGTCGCTAATCGCTTCTTTGAAAATGTGTTGCTAGTGGGGTCTGAAATACTCGCTAAATATAGCAACAAAAAGTCGCTAAGTTGGCAACACTGCTCCTGCTGTCATCGGATACTTCTATTGCATATTGCTGCTCGTTGTTTGAATGTTACATGACGAGACAGAGGTATCTCAAGCACCCCGGTAAAACACAAGAGTTGCAGTAATGAACATTTACCAACAGATGGCATCACCGTGCCACATCTTACACCCATAACACACGTCACCGTGAATGAAAATCCCCTGCTCTCCCTTTGCTCCTGTGAGCCCTGGTAGCTTGCCCTGATCGTATAGTGGTTAGTACTCTGCGTTGTGGCCGCAGCAACCCCGGTTCGAATCCGGGTCACGGTCGTTGTGAATGAATAGATTAGCTGATTATATTTCAGAAATAATTGTAACATCTTGTTAAGCATGACAAGGCAGCACCAACATCAAAATCACCTCAAAACAGTGTGCCACATTTATAGACCTCAGCTGTAGAATGTGATCTAAGTCTCCAACAACATATGACAAATCAGTGTTGGTATCATCCTGTGTTGAGCAGCGTGATACAATACATGTATGCCATGTACATGACCTGAGTCAGTTTTGTGAGCAGTGACTAGCTACAGCAAAACAGCCTCCGTTGTCTCGTGTGTTGTGTTGATCTAGCATCGTTAGTGGAGACCCCGGTAAGATGGTGTGTTGTGTTGATCTAGCATCGTTAGTGGAGACCCCGGTAAGATGGTGTGTTGTGTTGATCTAGCATCGTTAGTGGAGACCCCGGTAAGATGGTGTGTTGTGTTGATCTAGCATCGTTAGTGGAGACCCCCCGGTAAGATGGTGTGTTGTGTTGATCTAGCATCGTTAGTGGAGACCCCGGTAAGATGGTGTGTTGTGTTGATCTAGCATCGTTAGTGGAGACCCCCGGTAAGATGGTGTGTTGTGTTGATCTAGCATCGTTAGTGGAGACCCCGGTAAGATGGTGTGTTGTGTTGATCTAGCATCGTTAGTGGAGACCCCGGTAAGATGGTGTGTTGTGTTGATCTAGCATCGTTAGTGGAGACCCCCCGGTAAGATGGTGTGTTGTGTTGATCTAGCATCGTTAGTGGAGACCCCCCGGTAAGATGGTGTGTTGTGTTGATCTAGCATCGTTAGTGGAGACCCCGGTAAGATGGTGTGTTGTGTTGATCTAGCATCGTTAGTGGAGACCCCGGTAAGGTGGTGTGTTGTGTTGATCTAGCATCATTAGTGGAGACCCCCCG
This sequence comes from Oncorhynchus masou masou, assembly GCF_036934945.1. NCBI lineage: Eukaryota > Metazoa > Chordata > Actinopteri > Salmoniformes > Salmonidae > Oncorhynchus > Oncorhynchus masou. Next base: position 63,578,364 of record NC_088238.1, on the reverse strand, counting down.
GTAAGATGTTGTGTTGGAGGAGCATGGCAAATGGCGACCCATAGTAAGATGGTGTGTTGTGTTGATCTAGCATCGTTAGTGGAGACCCCCCGGTAAGATGGTTTGTTGTGTTGATCTAGCATCGTTAGTGGAGACCCCCCGGTAAGATGGTGTGTTGTGTTGATCTAGCATCGTTAGTGGAGACCCCCCGGTAAGATGGTGTGTTGTGTTGATCTAGCATCGTTAGTGGAGACCCCGGTAAGATGGTGTGTTGTGTTGATCTAGCATCGTTAGTGGAGACCCCAGTAAGATGGTGTGTTGTGTTGATCTAGCATCGTTAGTGGAGACCCCCCGGTAAGATGGTGTGTTGTGTTGATCTAGCATCGTTAGTGGAGACCCCCCGGTAAGATGGTGTGTTGTGTTGATCTAGCATCGTTAGTGGAGACCCCGGTAAGATGGTGTGTTGTGTTGATCTAGCATCGTTAGTGGAGACCCCGGTAAGATGGTGTGTTGTGTTGATCTAGCATCGTTAGTGGAGACCCCGGTAAGATGGTGTGTTGTGTTGATCTAGCATCGTTAGTGGAGACCCCCGGTAAGATGGTGTGTTGTGTTGATCTAGCATCGTTAGTGGAGACCCCGGTAAGATGGTGTGTTGTGTTGATCTAGCATCGTTAGTGGAGACCCCCGGTAAGATGGTGTGTTGTGTTGATCTAGCATCGTTAGTGGAGACCCCCGGTAAGATGGTGTGTTGTGTTGATCTAGCATCGTTAGTGGAGACCCCCGGTAAGATGGTGTGTTGTGTTGATCTAGCATCGTTAGTGGAGACCCCGGTAAGATGGTGTGTTGTGTTGATCTAGCATCGTTAGTGGAGACCCCGGTAAGATGGTGTGTTGTGTTGATCTAGCATCGTTAGTGGAGACCCCGGTTAGATGGTGTGTTGTGTTGATCTAGCATCGTTAGTGGAGACCCCCCGGTAAGATGTTGTGTTGGAGGAGCATGGCAAATGGCGACCCATAGTAAGATGGTGTGTTGTGTTGATCTAGCATCGTTAGTGGAGACCCCCCGGTAAGATGGTGTGTTGTGTTGATCTAGCATCGTTAGTGGAGACCCCGGTAAGATGGTGTGTTGTGTTGATCTAGCATCGTTAGTGGAGACCCCCGGTAAGATGGTGTGTTGTGTTGATCTAGCATCGTTAGTGGAGACCCCGGTAAGATGGTGTGTTGTGTTGATCTAGCATCGTTAGTGGAGACCCCGGTAAGATGGTGTGTTGTGTTGATCTAGCATCGTTAGTGGAGACCCCGGTAAGATGGTGTGTTGTGTTGATCTAGCATCGTTAGTGGAGACCCCCGGTAAGATGGTGTGTTGTGTTGATCTAGCATCGTTAGTGGAGACCCCGGTAAGATGGTGTGTTGTGTTGATCTAGCATCGTTAGTGGAGACCCCGGTAAGATGGTGTGTTGTGTTGATCTAGCATCGTTAGTGGAGACCCCCGGTAAGATGGTGTGTTGTGTTGATCTAGCATCGTTAGTGGAGACCCCCGGTAAGATGGTGTGTTGTGTTGATCTAGCATCGTTAGTGGAGACCCCGGTAAGATGGTGTGTTGTGTTGATCTAGCATCGTTAGTGGAGACCCCGGTAAGATGGTGTGTTGTGTTGATCTAGCATCGTTAGTGGAGACCCCCGGTAAGATGGTGTGTTGTGTTGATCTAGCATCGTTAGTGGAGACCCGGTAAGATGGTGTGTTGTGTTGATCTAGCATCGTTAGTGGAGACCCCGGTAAGGTGGTGTGTTGTGTTGATCTAGCATCATTAGTGGAGACCCCCCGGTAAGATGTTGTGTTGGAGGAGCATGGCAAATGGCGACCCATAGTAAGATGGTGTGTTGTGTTGATCTAGCATCGTTAGTGGAGACCCCCCGGTAAGATGGTGTGTTGTGTTGATCTAGCATCGTTAGTGGAGACCCCCCGGTAGGATGGTGTGTTGTGTTGATCTAGCATCGTTAGTGGAGACCCCCCGGTAAGATGGTGTGTTGTGTTGATCTAGCATCGTTAGTGGAGACCCCCCGGTAAGATGGTGTGTTGTGTTGATCTAGCATCGTTAGTGGAGACCCCGGTAAGATGGCGTGTTGTGTTGATCTAGCATCGTTAGTGGAGACCCCCCGGTAAGATGGTGTGTTGTGTTGATCTAGCATCGTTAGTGGAGACCCCGGTAAGATGGTGTGTTGTGTTGATCTAGCATCGTTAGTGGAGACCCCCGGTAAGATGGTGTGTTGTGTTGATCTAGCATCGTTAGTGGAGACCCCGGTAAGATGGTGTGTTGTGTTGATCTAGCATCGTTAGTGGAGACCCCGGTAAGATGGTGTGTTGTGTTGATCTAGCATCGTTAGTGGAGACCCCCGGTAAGATGGTGTGTTGTGTTGATCTAGCATCGTTAGTGGAGACCCCGGTAAGATGGTGTGTTGTGTTGATCTAGCATCGTTAGTGGAGACCCCGGTAAGATGGTGTGTTGTGTTGATCTAGCATCGTTAGTGGAGACCCCCGGTAAGATGGCGTGTTGTGTTGATCTAGCATCGTTAGTGGAGACCCCGGTAAGATGGTGTGTTGTGTTGATCTAGCATCGTTAGTGGAGACCCCCCGGTAAGATGGTGTGTTGTGTTGATCTAGCATCGTTAGTGGAGACCCCGGTAAGATGGTGTGTTGTGTTGATCTAGCATCGTTAGTGGAGACCCCGGTAAGATGGTGTGTTGCGTTGATCTAGCATCGTTAGTGGAGACCCCGGTAAGATGGTGTGTTGTGTTGATCTAGCATCGTTAGTGGAGACCCCGGTAAGATGGTGTGTTGTGTTGATCTAGCATCGTTAGTGGAGACCCCGGTAAGATGGTGTGTTGTGTTGATCTAGCATCGTTAGTGGAGACCCCCCGGTAAGATGGTGTGTTGTGTTGATCTAGCATCGTTAGTGGAGACCCCCCGGTAAGATGGTGTGTTGTGTTGATCTAGCATCGTTAGTGGAGACCCCGGTAAGATGGTGTGTTGTGTTGATCTAGCATCGTTAGTGGAGACCCCGGTAAGATGGTGTGTTGGTGTAACCAGTGTGATATGGCTAGCTAGTTAGCGGGGTGTGCGCTAATAGCGTTTCAATCGGTGACGTCCCTCGCTCTGAGACTTGGAGTAGTTGTTTCCCTTGCTTTTACAAGAGCCTCGGCTTTTGTGGAGCGTTGGGTAACGATGCTTCGTTGGAGGCAGTTGTTGATGTGTGCAGAGGGTCCCTGATCAAGCCCAGGTAGGGGCGAGGAGAGGGACGGAAGCAACACTGTGACATTGGCATGGAGAGTGGAGGTTCAAAGTAGCTAAACAAGCAGCAATTTAATATTGATTTAAACAATGCCATCTACGACGTTAAAACGTTAAACGTTAAAACGACCAGGACGACATCGTAGTAATATAACTTACTGTGTATTAGAAAATCCTTCTTGTTTATGGCACAAATCAAATCAAATCAAATCCAGAATTTTGCAAATTTAGGGTTAAAAATAAAAACATAAATACCTTATTTATATGAGCTCCACCGGTGGTTAATTCAATTGATTGGGTCTGAATACTTGTGTAAAAATAATTTATTTTAAATTTTTTATAAACTAGTAAAATTGTCTAAAAACAGTTTTTTGCTTCGTCATTATGGGATATTGTGTGTAGATTGATGAGGGGGAAAAACGATTTCATCCATTGTAGAAAAGTCAAGGGGTCTGAATACTTTCTGAATGCAGGCGTGTGAATGGTGTGGACAGTATTGGAATAGGTGGGTATAGAGTTATATTAGGAAAGGCACACACCTGCAGCTCCAGTATCAACTGTTCTGCCTGTGATTATTATTATTGGACCATGCTGGTCATTTATGAACATTTGAACATCTTGGCCATGTTCTGTTATAATCTCCACCCAGCACAGCCAGAAGAGGACTGGCCACCCCTCATAGCCTGGTTCCTCTCTAGGTTTCTTCCTAGGTTTTGGCCTTTCTAGGGAGTTTTTCCTAGCCCCCGTGCTTCTACACCTGCATTGCTTGCTGTTTGGGGTTTTAGGCTGGGTTTCTGTACAGCACTTTGAGATATCAGCTGATGTACGAAGGGCTATATAAATACATTTGATTTTATTTTATTTGAAGGTCCCCATGAACACAGTGGCCTCCATCATTCTTAAATGGAAGATGTTTGGAACCACCAAGACTATTCCTAGAGCTGGCCGTCCGGCCAAACTAAGCAATCAGGGGAGAAGGGCCTTGGTCAGGGAGGTGACCAGGAACCCGATGGTCACTCTGACAGAGCTACAGAGTTTCTCTGTGGAGATGGGAGAACCTTCCAGAAAACCATCTCTGCAGCACTCCACCAATCAGGCCATTATAGTAGAGTGGCCAGACGGAAGCCACACCTCAGTAAAAGGCACATGACAGCCCGCTTGGAGTTTGCCAAAAGGCATCTAGAGGACTCTCAGACCGTGAGAAACAAGATTCCCTGCTCTGATGAAACCAAGATTGAACTCTTCGGCCTGAATGCCAAGTGTCACGTCTGGAGGAAACCTGGCACCATCCCTACGGTGAAGCATGGTGGTGGCAACATCATGCTGTGGGGATATTATTCAGAGACAGGGACTGGGAGACTCTTCAGGATCGAGGGAAAGATAAACGGAGCAAAGAGAGCAGAGAGATCCTTGATGAAAACCTGCTCCTCAGACTAGGGTGAAGGTTCACCTTCCAACAGGACTACGACTCTAAGCACACAGACAAGACAACGCAGGGGTGGCTTCGGGACAAGTCTCTGAATGTCCTTGAGTGCCCCAGCCAGAACCCAGACTTGAACCCGACAGGTGTGCCAAGCTTGTAGCATCATACCCAAGGAGACTGGAGGCTGTAATTGCTGCCGAAGGTGCTTCAACAAAGTACTGAGTAAAGGGTCTGAATACTTGTGTAAAAATAATTTATTTTTAATTTTTTATAAACTAGTAAAATTGTCTAAAAACAGTTTTTGCTTCGTCATTATGGGATATTGTGTGTAGATTGATGAGGGGGAAAAACGATTTCATCCATTTTAGAATAAGGCTGTAACGTAACAAAATGTAGAAAAGGTCAAGGGGTCTGAATACTTTCCCAATGCCCTGTAGGCGTGTGGACAGTATTGGAATAGGTGGGTATAGAGTTATAGTGACCAGTGCAGGGGGTTTGGTTGCATTCCGGTCTCTGCCTGCATCTCAATTGGCACTCTATTCACTATGGGTCCTGGTCTAAAGTAGAGCACTATATAGGGAATAGAGTTCTATAGGGCCCTGGTCTAAAGTAGTGCACTATATAGGGAATAGGGCTCTATAGGGCTCTGGTCTAAAGTAGTGCACTATATAGGGAATAGGGTTCTATAGGGCTCTGGTCTAAAGTAGAGCACTATATAGGGAATAGGGTTCTATAGGGCTCTGGTCTAAAGTAGAGCACTATATAGGGAATAGAGTTCTATAGGGCTCTGGTCTAAAGTAGAGCACTATATAGGGAATAGGGCTCTATAGGGCTCTGGTCTAAAGTAGTGCACTATATAGGGAATAGAGTTCTATAGGGCTCTGGTCTAAAGTAGAGCACTATATAGGGAATAGGGCTCTATAGGGCTCTGGTCTAAAGTAGTGCACTATATAGGGAATAGGGCTCTTAGGGTTTTAAAAGGGGGTTACAGAGTGGGGGTGAGAGAGAGAGAGTGATAGGGAGAGAGAGAGTGACAGGGAGAGAGAGAGTGACAGGGAGAGAGAGAGTGACAGGGAGATAGAGTGACAGGGAGAGGGAGAGTGACAGGGAGAGAGAGTGACAGGGAGAGAGAGTGACAG
>NC_088238.1:63562536-63567536 GCF_036934945.1 Oncorhynchus masou masou | reverse complement strand
AGTGGAAAGCCTTCCCAGAAGAGTGGGGGCTGTTATAGCAGCAATGTTCCAACATCTAGTGGAAAGCCTTCCCAGAAGAGTGGAGGCTGTTATAGCAGCAATGTTCCAACGTCTAGTGGAAAGCCTTCCCAGAAGAGTGGAGGCTGTTATAGCATCAAAGAGGGACCAACTCCATATTAATGCCCATGATTTTGGAATGAGATGTTCAACAAGCAGGTGTCCACATACTTTTGTAACTAATAGATGAACACACACACACACACAAGACTTTTGATCATGTCGTGTGTGTGTTTAGTCGGTATTTGTGAGAATGAATGTTTTCCTCTCTTCTAGGTGTGGTTCTGATCCTCCACATAGTCAAAGCAGACGAGATTGTTAAAACAGGGCCCAACAAGGATGACCCAATCCCCACTACCACCCTTACTATCATCCCCACTACCAGCCTTACTATCATCCCCACTACCAGCCTTACTATCATCCCCACTACCACCCTTACTATCATCCCCACTACCACTGCTGCTCATACCCCCTCAGCCAATCAGAACAGTCCTACAGTTACTACCCTGGTCCAGCCAGACAACCGTGACGCTAACCTTACCAACAACATCACCGTCGGTAGAGATGGCAACCAATCCCAAGACCAGAACGAAGATGGGGGTAGTGGAACCTTGTTGGACGACGTGACAATGTTTGCCATGGAAACAATGTCATCGGAGGCGACCACCAGCCAATCTGAGGAATCTGAGGAAGTGGATGACAAGTATACCTCGACATCATCACCGGGTAACGTAATGGACAACTAGTGTGTGTGTGTGTGTGTGTGTGTGTGTGTGTGTGTGTGTGTGTGTGTGTGTGTCTGTGTGTGTGTGTGTGTGTGTGTGTGTGTGTGTGTGTGTGTGTGTGTGTGTGTGTGTGTGTTTGTGTGTGTGTGTGTCTGTGTCTGTGTCTGTGTCTGTGTCTGTGTCTGTGTGTGTGTGTGTGTGTGTGTGTGTGTGTGTGTGTGTGTGTGTGTGTGTGTGTGTGTGTGTGAGTGTGTGTGTGTGTGTGTGTGTGTGTGTGTGCCCGCGTGCATGAGGTAGGGCCGAGAGTCCTGTCGCTAGCTAGCTGCATGTCAGTCTTCCTGTGCATGTAACCACAGCCGTCACGCCTGAGCTCACACACACTGAGCTTGCTAGCTGTTAGCTAGCTCCCATCTGCCACAGGAAAGACAGACCACGAGGCCGTTAGACGTGTTTTCTAAACTTGGGTCCCTTTTTGAAAAATAACAAAATTCCATCAATCTACACGCAATAGCCAATAATTACAAAGCAAAAACATTTTTTTTGACTTTTTGCTAATTTATTTAAAAAAAATGTAAACTTACATAGTGTGAATACTTTCTGAATATATATATATATATATATATATATATATTATATACACTTTTTTATAAACTATTCTATATAGGTCACTCTCTAAACAATATGAAACCTTATGTCCCTATTCTATATACAGTGGGGCAAAAAAAGCATTTAGTCAGCCACCAATTGTGCAAGTTCTCCCACTTAAAAAGATGAGAGAGGCCTGTAATTTTCATCATAGGTACACTTCAACTATGACAGACAAAATGAGATTTTTTTTTCCCCCACTGTGTGTATATATATATATATATATATATGATATATTGCCAATGGATATATTGCCATTTAATGGATATGTTGCCATTTATAAACTGGGTGGTTCGAGTCCTGAATGCTGATTGGCTGACAGCCGTGGTATATCAGACCGTATACCACGGGTATGACAAAACATGTATTTTTACTGCTCTAATTGAGTTGGTAACCAGTTTATAACATCAATAAGGCACTTCAGGGGGTTTGGGGTATATGGCCAATATACCACGGCTAAGGGGCTGTATCCAGGCGTGGCGTCGGGCCTAAGAGCAGCCCTTAGCCGTGGTATATTGGCCATATACCACACCCCCTCTGGCTTATATGAGTGTTTCTGTGTTTGATGTTGATGGTTGACGGTTGATGTTGTTTCAGTGCTGATAGAATCTACTGGAGGAGGCAGTGCCACAGCAGGTACCATCAATATACCTACTCATTCAAGGGTTTTTCTTAATTTGTTACTATTTTATGCTTTGTAAAAATAATAAGACATCAAAACTATGGAATCATGTACCGAAAAAAAGTGTTAAACAAATGAAAATATATTTTATATTTGATTTTTCAAAGTAGCCACCCTTTGCCTTAATGACAGCTTTACGCACTCTTGGCATTCTCTCAACCAGCTTCACCTGGTATGCTTTTCCAACAACTTTGAAGGAGTTTCCACATATGCTGAGCACTTGTTGGCTGCTTTTCCTTCACACTGCAGTCCAACTCATCCCAAACCGTCTCAATTCGGTTGAGGTCTGGTGATTGTGGAGGCCAGGTCATCTGATGCAGCACTCCATCACTCTCCTTCTTGGTCAAATAGCCCTTACACAGCCTGGAGGTGTGTTGGGTCATTGTCCTGTTGAAAAACAAATGATAGCCACACTAAGCACAAACCAGATGGCATGGTGTATCACTGCAGAATGTTGTGGTAGTCATGCTGGTTAAGTGTGCCTTGAATTATAAATAAATCACAGACAGTGTCACCAGCAAAGCACCCCCACACCATCACACCTCCTCTTCCATGCTTCACGGTGGGAACTACACATGCAGAGATCATCCGTTCATCATCCGACGGTTCGAGCCAAAAATCTCAAATTAGGTCTCATTAGGACTCAAAGATCTCAGATTTCCACCAATCTAATGTCCATTGCTCGTGTTTCTTGGCCCAAGCAAATCTCTTCTTCTTATTGGTGTCCTTTAGTAGTGGTTTCTTTGCAGCAATTAGACCATGAAGGCCTGATTCACACAGTCTCCTCTGAACAGTTGATGTTGTGATATATCTGTTACTTGAACTCTGTGAAGCATTTATTTGGGTTGCAATCTGAGGCTGGAAACTCTAATGAACTTATCCTCTGAGGCAGAGGTAGCTCTGGGTCTTCCTTTCCTGTAGTGGTCCTCATGAGAGACAGTTTCATCATAGCACTTGATGGTTTTTGCGACTGCTCTTGAATAAACTTTCAAAGTTCTTGAAATATTCTGGATTGACTGACCTTCATGTCTTAAAGTAATGATGGACTGTCGTTTCTCTTTGCTTATTTCAGCTATTCTTCCCATAATATGGACTTGGTCTTTTACCAAATAGGGCTATCTTCTGTACACACCCCTACCTTGTCACAACACAACTGATTGGCTCAAGCGCATTAAGAAGGAAAGAAATTCCACAAATTAACTTTTAGCAAGGCACACCTGTTAATTGAAATGCATTCCAGGTGACTACCTAATGAAGCTGGTTGAGAAAATACCAAGAGTGTGCAAAGCTGTCATCATGCAAAGGGTGGCTATTTTGAATAATTTTTAGGTTACTACATGATTCCACATGTGTTATTTCATAGTGTTGATGTCTACAATGTAGAAAATATTAAAAATAAAGAAAAGTAGGAGTGTAGGAGTGTCCAAACTTCTGACTGGTACTGTAAATGTTTATACATTTTCACGCTTATTTGAAATTGGAATGAACTGCAACACTATTACACTCCCTCCCTCCCTCCCTCCCTCCCTCCCTCCCTTCCTCCCTCCCTCCCTCCCTCCCTCCCTCCCTCCCTCCCTCCCTCCCTCCCTCCCTCCCTCCCTCTCTCTCTCACTCTCCCTCCCTCCCTCCCTCCCTCCCTCTCTCTCTACCCCCCTCTCCCTCCCTCCCTCCCTCCCCCTCCCTCCCTCCCCTCCCTCCCTCCCTCCTCCCTCCCTCCCTCCCTCCCTCCCTCCCTCCCTCTCTCTCTCTCTCTCTCCCTCCCTCCCTCCCTCCCTCCCTCCCTCCCCCCCCCCCCCTCTCCCTCCCTCCCTCCCTCCCTCCCTCCCTCCCTCCCTCCCTCCCTCCCTCCCTCCCTCCCTCCCTCCCTCCCTCCCTCCCTCCTCTCTCTCACCTCCCTCCCTCCCTCCCTCCCTCCCTCCCTCCCTCCCTCCCTCCCTCCCCCTCCCTCCCTCCCTCCCTCTCCTCTCCCCTCCCTCCCTCCCTCCCCCTCCCTCCCTCCCTCCCTCCCTCCCTCCCTCCCCTCTCACTCTCCCTCCCTCCCTCCCTCCCTCCCTCCCTCCCTCCCTCCCTCCCTCCCTCCCTCCCTCTCCTCTCCCTCCCTCCCCCTCCCTCCCTCCCCCTCCCCCCCCCCCCCCTCCCTCCCTCCCTCCTCCCTCCCTCCCTCCCTCTCTCTCTCACTCTCCCTCCCTCCCTCCCTCCCTCCCTCCCTCCCTCCCTCCCTCCCTCCCTCCCTCCCTCCCTCCCTCCCTCTCTCTCTCTCCCCTCCCTCCCTCCCTCCCTCCCTCCCTCCCTCCCTCCCCCTCCCTCCCTCCCTCTCTCCCTCCCTCCCTCCCTCCCTCCCTCCCCCCCCCCCCTCCCTCCCTCCCTCCCTCCCTCCCTCCCTCCTCTCTCTCTCCCTCCCTCCCCCTCCCTCCCTCCCTCCCTCCCTCCCTCCCTCCCTCCCTCCCTCCCTCTCTCTCTCTCTCCCTCCCTCCCTCCCTCCCTCCCTCCCTCCCTCCCTCCCTCCCTCTCTACCCCCCTCTCCCTCTCTCCCTCCCTCCCTCCCTCTCTACCCCCTCTCCCTCTCTCCCTCCTCCATCTCTCTCTCCTGTAGGCTATGTAATCCTGATTCTCATATTGTTAGTCACTGTGTGTCTGGTGGTGGTTCTCTATATCCTGAGGAAGAAGTCAAGGGTGAGGCATTTAACAACAAGTACTTGTGATCTTGCTACTATACTGCTAGAATGTATGTCTAGAGAAATCATGGTCAGAAAACCCTATTAAACAATTTTGTTATTTGTTTATATTTCTCCAACAGAAGTATTCGTTTGACCTGCACCTTGCGGGATACGACCACGACACCCCACTCACCTGCATGGAACAAGCCGGAACCTTCGAACCCAATGGTAACC
>NC_088238.1:63550036-63557536 GCF_036934945.1 Oncorhynchus masou masou | reverse complement strand
GTAATCTGTAGAGAAGTAATGTGTTGAGAGGTAATGTGTAGAGAGGTAATCTGTAGAGAGGTAATGTGTGGAGAGGTAATGTGTAGAGAGGTCATGTGGGTAGAGGTCATGTGTGGAGAAGTCATGTGTGGAGAGGTCATGTGTGGAGGGGTAATGTCTAGAGAGGTAATGTGTGGAGAGGTAATGTATGTGGAGGTAATGTATGGAGAGGTAATGTGCGGAGAGGTAATGTGTGGAGAGGTAATGTGTGGAGAGGTAATGAGTGGAGGCGTAATGTGTGGAGAGGTAATGTGTAGAGTGGTCATGTGTGTAGAGTTCATGTGTGGAGAGGTAATGTGTGGAGAGATAATGTGTGGAGAGATCAGGTGTGGAGAGGTAATGTGTGGAGAGGTAATGTGTGGAGAGGTAATGTGTGGAGAGGTAATGTGTGGAGAGGTAATGTTTTGAGAGATCAGGTGTGGAGAGGTAATGTGTAGAGAGTGGCCATGTGTGGAGAAGTAATGTGTAGAGAGGTAATGTGTGGAGAGGTAATGTATGGAGAGGTAATGTGTGGAGAGGTAATCTGTGGAGAGGTAATGCGTGGAGAGGTAATGTGTGGAGAGGTCATGTATGGAGAGGTCATGTGTGGAGAGGTAATGTATGGACAGGTAATGTATGGAGAGGTCATGTGTGGAGAGGTAATGTATGGAGACGTAATGTATTGGGAGGTAATGTATGGAGAGGTAATGTGTGGACAGGTCATGTGTAGAGAGGTAATGTGTGAAGAGGTAATGTGTTGAGAGGTAATGTGTGGAGAGGTAATGTGTAGAGAGATCAGGTGTGGAGAGGTAAAGTGTTGAGAGGTAATGTTTTGAGAGATCAGGTGTGGAGAGGGGTAATGTGTGGAGAAGTAATGTGTAGAGGTAATGTGTGGAGAGTTAATGTGTGGAGGTAATGTGTGGAGATATAATGTGTGGAGAGGTAATCTGTGGAGAGGTAATGTATGGAGAGGTAATGTGTGGATAGATAATGTGTGGAAAGGTAATGTGTGGATATGTAATGTATGGAGAGGTCATGTATGGAGAGGTAATGTGTGGATAGGTAATGTATGGACAGGTAATGTATGGGGAGGTCATGTATGGAGAGGTCATGTGTGGAGAGGTAATGTGTAGTGAGGTAATGTGTAGAGATGTAATGTGTGGAGAGGTCATGTGTAGAGAGGTAATGTGTAGAGAGGTCATGTGTAGAGAGGTCATGTGGGGAGAGATCATGTGTGGAGAGATCAGGTGTGGAGAGGTAATGTGTGGAGAGGTCATGTGTGGAGCGGTAATGTGTGGAGAGGTAATTTGTGGAGAGTTATTTGTTCTAAGGGGATTTTACTCAGTTTGGTGGGAGTGACTTTGGAGTGCCTTCCGCCCCCCTCGGTAAATGTTTGTAGAGTGAGGGAGGGGTGTGAGAAAAAAGTCTGCATGGAGAGAGGGTTGGAAGGAGAGAGAAGGGTCTGTAAAAGAGCGAGATATGAGCAGTGGGTTTGGGAAAGGGAGGCAGAGGAGGGTCTCAGAGGAGGGTCTCGGTATATAAAGGGCCTCCAGCAGCCACAGTCCTGACAGACAGAGAGAAAGCGAACACTATGTCTACAACAATGGCAGGAGAAGAGCTGGATCCTGAGTCCAGCCCTGGACGTCAACACCGACACCAAACAACACCGGCCAAACAGAAACGGCAACCTCTGAGCTGGACATATATCTGTATCTCTCTCATTCTGGATCTCTGTTGTCCGTCTGTAGAAGGGACCAACTGGCACCATTACCACCATCGCCCCAGAGCCCAGCCAGGGTCCATCATCCTGGGCAACAGAGGGCTGAAGGTACCCCGGGGGAGTTGGGTCTACCTGGATCCTCTCTGTGACCTGGTGACCAGAGTCCTTCCAGGCGACTCCTGCCACGTCACGGTCTTCGACTATGACCGCGCTGTCATACCGGGAACACTCACCCCAAAGAAGTTCCCGTGCGCGTTCGAGAAAGGCCAGGTGAAGTACATGCATTTCGGGTCAAAGGTCATTACCAGGGATACGGTGAGGTTGCAGGTGAGGTACGACACGCAGACGGACACGCTGGTTATACCGCTGACCTTAGAGGTCGAGGCGACCGCGAACGGTCGAGAGGTCGTGACCACGAACACTCCGCTGATCGTGAGCGAGCTGGACGGGATCTCTAGCGCCATCAATGGTCAGAGCTTGGGGATTCCATTCAGCGGGTCCGGTTCCGGCGGTTCCGTGTCGCGGTGTAAACTCACCGTGTTGATCGGAACGGGCGGTTTCCCCAGACATGGAACTCTTTTGAATTACGTCACCAACGGTCAGCCGACGGACTGCCATGCTTTCGTCAACATGGATGTTCGTTATAAACTCACCCCCACCTCGGACTCCCCTCACAGCGACTACATCCCCATGCTGGCAGAGTTACTAGACCAACACGGGACAGTCACACAGCAGGAGTGCTTCCTCATCACAGTCAGGTTTGCATTGTTTATGTTTTATAACTTTGGCTTTGGGTACTATATATAGACGACAGGGTACTATGTAGAGAATAGGGTACTATATATAGACGACAGGGTACTATGTAGAGAATAGGGTACTATATATAGACGACAGGGTACTATGTAGAGAATAGGGTACTATATATAGACGACAGGGTACTATATATAGACGACAGGGTACTATGTAGAGAATAGGGTACTATATATAGACGACAGGGTACTATGTAGAGAATAGGGTACTATATATAGACGACAGGGTACTATGTAGAGAATAGGGTACTATATATAGACGACAGGGTAGTATGTAGAGAATAGGGTACTATATATAGACGACAGGGTACTATATATAGACGACAGGGTACTATATATAGACGACAGGGTACTATATATAGACGACAGGGTACTATGTAGAGAATAGGGTACTATATATAGACGACAGGGTACTATGTAGAGAATAGGGTACTATATATAGACGACAGGGTACTATGTAGAGAATAGGGTACTATATATAGACGACAGGGTACTATGTAGAGAATAGGGTACTACGTAGAGAATAGGGTACTACGTAGAGAACAGGGTGTTATGTAGAGAACAGGGTACTATGTATAGACGACAGGGTACTATGTAGAGAATAGGGTACTATATATAGACGATAGGGTACTATGTAGAGAATAGGGTACTACGTAGAGAACAGGGTACTATATATAGACGATAGGGTACTATGTAGAGAATAGGGTACTACGTAGAGAACAGGGTACTATATATAGACGATAGGGTACTATGTAGAGAATAGGGTACTATATATAGACGACAGGGTACTATGTAGAGAATAGGGTACTATGTAGAGAACAGGGTACTATGTAGAGAATAGGGTACTACGTAGAGAACAGGGTACTATGTAGAGAATAGGGTACTATATATAGACGATAGGGTACTATGTAGAGAATAGGGTGTTATGTAGAGAATAGGATACTATGTAGAGAATAGGGTACTATATATAGACGACAGGGTACTATGTAGAGAATAGGGTACTACGTAGAGAACAGGGTACTATGTAGAGAATAGGGTACTATATATAGACGATAGGGTACTATGTAGAGAATAGGGTGTTATGTAGAGAATAGGGTACTATGTAGAGAATAGGGTACTATATATAGACGATAGGGTACTATGTAGAGAATAGGGTGTTATGTAGAGAATAGGGTACTATGTAGAGAATAGGGTACCATATATAGACGATAGGGTACTATGTAGAGAATAGGGTGTTATGTAGAGAATAGGGTGTTATGTAGAGAATAGGGTGTTATGTAGAGAATAGGGTACTACGTAGAGAACAGGGTACTATGTAGAGAATAGGGTGTTATGTAGAGAATAGGGTACTACGTAGAGAACAGGGTACTATGTAGAGAACAGGGTACTACGTATAGAACAGGGTACTATATATAGACGATAGGGTACTATGTAGAGAATAGGGTACTATGTAGAGAATAGGGTGTTATGTAGAGAATAGGGTACTACGTAGAGAACAGGGTACTATGTAGAGAACAGGGTACTATGTAGAGAATAGTGTGTTATGTAGAGAACAGGGTACTATGTAGAGAACAGGGTGTTATGTAGAGAACAGGGTACTATATATAGACGATAGGGTACTGTGTAGAGAATAGGGTACTACGTAGAGAACAGGGTACTATGTAGAGAATAGGGTGTTATGTAGAGAATAGGGTACTACGTAGAGAACAGGGTACTATGTAGAGAATAGGGTACTATGTAGAGAATAGGGTGTTATGTAGAGAATAGGGTACTACGTAGAGAACAGGGTACTATGTAGAGAACAGGGTACTACGTATAGAACAGGGTACTATATATAGACGATAGGGTACTATGTAGAGAATAGGGTACTATGTAGAGAATAGGGTGTTATGTAGAGAATAGGGTACTACGTAGAGAACAGGGTACTATGTAGAGAACAGGGTACTATGTAGAGAATAGGGTGTTATGTAGAGAACAGGGTACTATGTAGAGAACAGGGTGCTATGTAGAGAATAGGGTGTTATGTAGAGAATAGGGTGTTATGTAGAGAACAGGGTACTATGTAGAGAATAGGGTGTTATGTAGAGAATAGGGTACTACGTAGAGAACAGGGTGCTATGTAGAGAATAGGGTGTTATGTAGAGAATAGGGTGTTATGTAGAGAATAGGGTACTATGTAGAGAATAGGGTACTATGTAGAGAATAGGGTGCTATGTAGAGAATAGGGTACTATGTAGAGAATAGGGTACTATATATAGACGACAGGGTACTATGTAGAGAATAGGGTACTACGTAGAGAACAGGGTACTACGTAGAGAATAGGGTACTATGTAGAGAATAGGGTACTATGTAGAGAATAGGGTACTACGTAGAGAATAGGGTACTACGTATAGAACAGGGTACTATATATAGACGATAGGGTACTATGTAGAGAATAGGGTACTATGTAGAGAATAGGGTGTTATGTAGAGAATAGGGTACTACGTAGAGAACAGGGTACTATGTAGAGAACAGGGTACTATGTAGAGAATAGGGTGTTATGTAGAGAACAGGGTACTATGTAGAGAACAGGGTGCTATGTAGAGAATAGGGTGTTATGTAGAGAATAGGGTGTTATGTAGAGAACAGGGTACTATGTAGAGAATAGGGTGTTATGTAGAGAATAGGGTACTACGTAGAGAACAGGGTGCTATGTAGAGAATAGGGTGTTATGTAGAGAATAGGGTGTTATGTAGAGAATAGGGTACTATGTAGAGAATAGGGTACTATGTAGAGAATAGGGTGCTATGTAGAGAATAGGGTACTATGTAGAGAATAGGGTACTATATATAGACGACAGGGTACTATGTAGAGAATAGGGTACTATGTAGAGAATAGGGTGCTATGTAGAGAATAGGGTACTACGTAGAGAACAGGGTGCTATGTAGAGAATAGGGTGTTATGTAGAGAATAGGGTACTATGTAGAGAATAGGGTCTACGTAGAGAACAGGGTACTATGTAGAGAATAGGGTACTATGTAGAGAATAGGGTACTACGTAGAGAACAGGGTACTATGTAGAGAATAGGGTACTATGTAGAGAATAGGGTACTACGTAGAGAACAGGGTACTATGTAGAGAATAGGGTGTTATGTAGAGAATAGGGTACTACGTAGAGAACAGGGTGCTATGTAGAGAATAGGGTGTTATGTAGAGAATAGGGTACTATGTAGAGAATAGGGTGCTATGTAGAGAATAGGGTACTATGTAGAGAATAGGGTACTATATATAGACGACAGGGTACTATGTAGAGAATAGGGTACTATGTAGAGAATAGGGTGCTATGTAGAGAATAGGGTACTACGTAGAGAACATGGTGCTATGTAGAGAATAGGGTGTTATGTAGAGAATAGGGTACTATGTAGAGAATAGGGTACTATGTAGAGAATAGGGTACTACGTAGAGAACAGGGTGCTATGTAGAGAATAGGGTGTTATGTAGAGAATAGGGTACTATGTAGAGAATAGGGTGCTATGTAGAGAATAGGGTACTATGTAGAGAATAGGGTACTATATATAGACGATAGGGTACTATGTAGAGAATAGGGTGTTATGTAGAGAATAGGGTACTATGTAGAGAATAGGGTGTTATGTAGAGAATAGGGTGCTATGTAGAGAATAGGGTGTTATGTAGAGAATAGGGTACTACGTAGAGAACAGGGTGCTATGTAGAGAATAGGGTGTTATGTAGAGAATAGGGTACTATGTAGAGAATAGGGTGCTATGTAGAGAATAGGGTACTATGTAGAGAATAGGGTGCTATGTAGAGAATAGGGTGTTATGTAGAGAATAGGGTACTACGTAGAGAACAGGGTGCTATGTAGAGAATAGGGTGCTATGTAGAGAATAGGGTACTATGTAGAGAATAGGGTAGTTTGTAGAGAATAGGGTACTATGTAGAGAATAGGGTGTTATGTAGAGAACAGGGTGTTATGTAGAGAACATGGTGTTATGTAGAGAACAGGGTGCTATGTAGAGAATAGGGTGTTATGTAGAGAATAGGGTACTACGTAGAGAACAGGGTGCTATGTAGAGAACATGGTGTTATGTAGAGAACAGGGTGCTATGTAGAGAATATGGTGTTATGTAGAGAATATGGTACTACGTAGAGAACAGGGTGTTATGTAGAGAATAGTCCAGTCCTTTGTCATTAGATGCTACAGGTTTGCCCCACTGTATCTAGTTTTGCCCCACTGTATCTAGTTTTGCCCCACTGTATCTGGCTTTGCCCCACTGTATCTAGTTTTGCCCCACTGTATCTGGGTTTGCCCCACTGTATCTAGTTTTGCCCCACTGTATCTGGCTTTGCTCCACTGTATCTAGTTTTGCCCCACTGTATCTGGTTTTGCCACACTGTATCTAGTTTTGCCCCACTGTATCTAGTTTTGCCCCACCGTATCTGGTTTTGCCCCACTGTATCTGGTTTTGCCCCACCGTATCTGGTTTTGCCCCACTGTATCTAGTTGTGCCCCACTGTATCTGGTTTTCCGTCGAGGAGCCCTTTGGACGGAAGTGTTTTAACAAATGCTTTCAGACATGACCTCTGGGGTCATCTCTGGGGTCATCTCTGGGGTCACTTCTGGGGTCATCTCTGGGGTCACTTCTGGGGTCATCTCTGGGTTCACTCAAATGCTTTCATACATGTGTTACCATATGTGACCCTCTGGGGTCATCTCTGGGGTCATCTCTGGGGTCATCTTGTGTGATGTATGTGTGATGTATTCTATTCAGGATCCGAGAGGGTATCACCAACAGCCCTCCCAGACCCACCTTTCTCTCCATGATGATGATGGAGGTACACCTATTATTGATTCATTGATTGACGGACGGATTGAGTGATTGATCGGTCTATTTATTTATTCAATGATTAACACATACACTGTATCAGCCAACAACAAGACTTTACACGTGTAAAA
>NC_088238.1:63507536-63547536 GCF_036934945.1 Oncorhynchus masou masou | reverse complement strand
GATAAAGGGAAAAAAACAAATTAATCATTTTTAGAATGAGGCTGTAACATCACAAAATGTGTAAAAAGTCAAGGGGTCTGAATACTTTCCAAAGGTATATAATGTCTCATGAGGCCTCTGGCATTATCAACCTTTTTCTCTCTCTGTCCTTCCCAGATGCTGTTTAAGGGCCAGTCCAGACCGCTGTCGTCCAACCATAACCTCCGAATCAGCGACAAAGACAACCTGTCAGACGTCAGGATCACCGTCCTCCGAGGATGTAAACACGGCGTCCTGACAGTCCTCGGGTCGCCTCTCGGGTCACCGCGGCAACGGGAGTTCTTTACGCCGGCGCAACTCGACAGCGGATTGGTCGTCTACGAACACGACGGTTCCGAAACGTTCTCCGATAACATCCTGTTCCGCATGACGGACGGGCGACTCAACGTCGACTTCCTGTTCCCAGTGACGATTGTCGCCGTGGACGACGAGGCTCCGGTCATCAATGTCAACACCGGGTTGATCCTGTCCCGGAAGGAGACCAAGATGATATCATCGGTGGTTCTAAGTGCGACGGATGTTGATTCCGAAGTCTCGACAGTGAAGTTTGTCCTCGTGGCGCCGTTCTCGACCATTGGACAGGTGAGTTCCTTGATTCTTAATGTATGTTGCCTTCATTATTATATATTTTGTCTGGAGCTTTGTGATTCTTCTTTTATGAAATGCATTGTATTATTATTAGGTGTTTCTCAGACAATCACACCCACCTGGGGACCTCACCGGATGGACATTCAACACCGCCGAGCGAGTCTACGAATGCGTCGTCACCGAATGGCTCCAACGAGACGTAACAGAGGGTAGGGTGTTCTACCAACACACCGGACCTCAACTCACCTCCACCTTCACTGACCAATTAGTGTTCCGTTGCCAGGACGACAACGTCCCTCCCAACCAATCAGGCGACAACATGTTCCTCGTCGGAATCCACCCGGTCGACGACCTCGCACCGGAACCCTTTCCCGGTTCCACTCTAGTCCTGACCGTCAACGAGTACCAACTCACTCCGATACAGAAGACGTGTTTACATTTCACAGATCTAGACTCTGACGACAGAGACCTGAGGTATATTATCGCTATCCCACCCACTAACACAGACCAGAACGACCCAACACCACTGGGCCATATCGTCCTGACTGACAACCCTACTGTTGTTGTCACTGAATTCACCCAGGCACAGGTCAACCACCTCAAAGTAGCCTATAAGCCACCTGATCTGGAGTTGGGAACCACACCTAGAGTGGTCCAGTTCACCTTTATCGTGAAAGATCCAGTAGGACACTCTGTAGACGGAGTCTTTACTATCAACCTGCAACCAGTGGACAACAAACCCCCAGTCACCAAAACTGGTGTCGACCTCAACGTCAATGTAAAGAATACGTATGTGTTCACTAAGGATGTGTTGGATGCTACGGATCAGGATACGAGTGCTGATAATATCACGTTCATCGTGACCCAGGTTCCAAAGTTTGGCGTTCTGAGATGTGTAGGTGTAGATCTGTCCGTATGGAAGTATTTCACCCTAGCAGACATCCACAGGGGTGTGGTAGTGTACGTTCACCAGGGTAACGGTCCGGGGAGTGATGTTGTAAAAGTGGACGTTAGCGATGGATACCACAAGGTTCCCGTGACGATCAGAATCAACGTTGTTACTCAGGCTGTCGTGGCAACGCCACCGACGGCCCCTCCAACACCGCGTGAACTCCATGTAATCATAGAGGTAAACGAGAACGGACAGATTCAAATCACAAGAGACAAAGTCCAGGTCAGCGGCAGGATGCACGTTGATGACCTCACCTTTCTCATCGAACAACCTCCTCGCTTTGGGGTCGTCCAGGTGCAGGGCGTGCCCTCTGATAGGCTGACGCTGCGTGACATCATCGACGGCCAGGTGACCTATGTCCACACCAGTGGCGAGATTGGACCTGGGAAACACAACGACACCTTCACGCTCACCGTGATTGGTCCGTGGATCTCCGGGGGCAACAGGGTCATTCAGAAGGTCAAAGTTCAGGTGTCGATACTTCCTGTTGACAGTGTTCCACCCATAATCAGTGTTAGGGATCTGTTAAAGGTCACGGAAGGAGAGAAGAAGGTGGTAACAGTAGAGAACTTCCGAGTAGAGGACTCTGACACTGACGTTGACGTTGTTCTCTGTACCATCCTGGTCCAGCTGACATTCGGATACTTAGAGATCACCTCAGCCAGTCCTGGCTCAGAGAAGTCCAGAGCGGGATTCGCTGTGACGGCGTTCCACTACCGAGACATTCGACTCGGGAATGTCGTCTACGTTCAGAGTATACATAAAGGAACGGAACCCGTCGAGGATAGGACGACACTCCAGTGTTCAGACGGTATCAACCAATCAGAGATGAGCATTTTGACCTTTGTGATCTTCCCAGACAATGATGAGGAGCCTCAGGTGTTCACGCGAGAGTTCGTGGTCATGGAAGGGATGAGCCTCGCGGTCGACGTTCCGATCCTCAATGTGGTCGACCTCGACGTTCCGGGCGATGTTTTGGAATTTGAGGTCGTGGTTCCTCCAAAACACGGGAAGATCGTCCAGCACCTGGCGACAGGGACCGTTATCGTCGTGACCTTCACCTTGGATCAGATCCGAACCGGTTCCACCATCGTCTACGAACACGATGGTTCTGAGACGAGACACGACAACTTCTCGGTGAAAGTAACGGACGGGAAACACATCGTGGAGAAGGAGGTCGTCGTCACGGTGATACCGGTCGACGACGAGACCCCGCGCCTGGCGATCAACATTGGGCTGGAGGTGGAGTTCAGGGAATGGAAAGTCATCACCAATAAGATCCTCAAAGCCACCGATCTGGACTCGGAGGACGGGACTCTGATGTTCATCATCCGCAGGGATCCGGGGCAGGGCTGCCTGCAACGTCTGGTGTCTCCCACTTCATATCAAGGTTTACTGTCTGACCTTTTGTCCAAACATTTTATTTTATATTGTCAATAGTTGACAGTAACCAACATAAAACATACAACACACAATTCACATGTAGATACAATATTCAACTGTATTAGCAAAGTCAATTACAGTTATAATTGGAAGTGCAAATAACATAAAACAGAATCAATGTCAAGGTGTTCTGAAAGTAAATCATGTTAGAGTAGGAAGATCGGAAGAAAATAGTCATTTACTCTACTGATTACTCTTGGCCTGCATTCCAAATGCTGTCCCCTATCTAGTGCACTACCCTTGACCATTTCAGACCCAGACCTATCCGAAACTAATCAAATCCTAAACCTAACCTAACTAATCTAGTACCAGGGCCCATTTCAGATCCAGACCTATCCTAATCTAATCAAATCCTAAACCTAACCTAACTAATCTAGTACCAGGGCCCATTTCAGACCCAGACCTATCCTAAACTAATCAAATCCTAAACCTAACCTAACTAATCTAGTACCAGGGCCCATTTCAGATCCAGACCTATCCTAATCTAATCAAATCCTAAACCTAACTAATCTAGTACCAGGGCCCATTTCAGATCCAGCCCTATCCTAAACTAATCAAATCCTAAACCTAACCTAACTAATCTAGTACCAGGGCCCATTTCAGACCCAGACCTGTCCTAAACTAATCAAATCCTAAACCTAACTAATCTAGTACCAGGGCCCATTTCAGATCCAGACCTATCCTAAACTAATCAAATCCTAAACCTAACTAATCTAGTACCAGGGCCCATTTCAGACCCAGACCTGTCCTAAACTAATCAAATCCTAAACCTAACTAATCTAGTACCAGGGCCCATTTCAGACCCAGACCTATCCTAAACTAATCAAATCCTAAACCTAACTAATCTAGTACCAGGGCCCATTTCAGACCCAGACCTGTCCTAAACTAATCAAATCCTAAACCTAACTAATCTAGTACCAGGGCCCATTTCAGACCCAGACCTATCCTAAACTAATCAAATCCTAAACCTAACCTAACTAATCTAGTACGAGGGCCCATTTCAGATCCAGACCTATCCTAAACTAATCAAATCCTAAACCTAACTAATCTAGTACCAGGGCCCATTTCAGACCCAGACCTATCCTAATCTAATCAAATCCTAAACCTAACCTAACTAATCTAGTACCAGGGCCCATTTCAGACCCAGACCTATCCTAACCTAATCAAATCCTAAACCTAACTAATCTAGTACCAGGGCCCATTTCAGATCCAGACCTATCCTAAACTAATCAAATCCTAAACCTAACCTAACTAATCTAGTACCAGGGCCCATTTCAGACCCAGACCTATCCTAAACTAATCAAATCCTAAACCTAACCTAACTAATCTAGTACCAGGGCCCATTTCAGATCCAGACCTATCCTAATCTAATCAAATCCTAAACCTAACCTAACTAATCAAATCCTAATCCTAAACCTAACTAATCTAGTACCATTCAGACCCAGACCTATCCTAAACTAATCAAATCCTAAACCTAACCTAACTAATCTAGTACCATTCAGACCCAGACCTATCCTAAACTAATCAAATCCTAAACCTAACCTAACTAATCTAGTACCAGGGCCCATTTCAGATCCAGACCTATCCTAATCTAATCAAATCCTAAACCTAACCTAACTAATCAAATCCTAATCCTAAACCTAACTAATCTAGTACCATTCAGACCCAGACCTATCCTAAACTAATCAAATCCTAAACCTAACCGAACTAATCTAGTACCAGGGCCCATTTCAGACCCAGACCTATCCTAATCTAATCAAATCCTAAACCTAACCTAACTAATCTAGTACCAGGGCCCATTTCAGACCCAGACCTATCCTAAACTAATCAAATCCTAAACCTAACCTAACTAATCTAGTACCAGGGCCCATTTCAGATCCAGACCTATCCTAATCTAATCAAATCCTAAACCTAACCTAACTAATCAAATCCTAATCCTAAACCTAACTAATCTAGTACCATTCAGACCCAGACCTATCCTAAACTAATCAAATCCTAAACCTAACCT
The DNA here is from genome assembly GCF_036934945.1 of Oncorhynchus masou masou. Lineage (NCBI taxonomy): Eukaryota > Metazoa > Chordata > Actinopteri > Salmoniformes > Salmonidae > Oncorhynchus > Oncorhynchus masou. The sequence goes on along the minus strand of NC_088238.1, from coordinate 63,542,506 downwards.
AACTAATCTAGTACCATTCAGACCCAGACCTATCCTAATCTAATCAAATCCTAAACCTAACTAATCTAGTACCAGGGCCCATTTCAGATCCAGACCTATCCTAAACTAATCAAATCCTAAACCTAACCTAACTAATCTAGTACCAGGGCCCATTTCAGACCCAGACCTATCCTAATCTAATCCAATCCTAAACCTAACTAATCTAGTACCATGGCCCATTTCAGATCCAGACCTATCCTAAACTAATCAAATCCTAAACCTAACCTAACTAATCTAGTACCATTCAGACCCAGACCTATCCTAAACTAATCAAATCCTAAACCTAACCTAACTAATCTAGTACCATTCAGACCCAGACCTATCCTAAACTAATCAAATCCTAAACCTAACCAAACTAATCTAGTACCAGGGCCCATTTCAGATCCAGACCTATCCTAAACTAATCAAATCCTAATCCTAAACCTAACTAATCTAGTACCATTCAGACCCAGACCTATCCTAATCTAATCAAATCCTAAACCTAACCTAACTAATCTAGTACCAGGGCCCATTTCAGACCCAGACCTATCCTAATCTAATCAAATCCTAAACCTAACTAATCTAGTACCATTCAGATCCAGACCTATCCTAATCTAATCAAATCCTAAACCTAACCTAACTAATCTAGTACCAGGGCTCATTTCAGATCCAGACCTATCCTAAACTAATCAAATCCTAAACCTAACCTAACTAATCTAGTACCAGGGCCCATTTCAGACCCAGACCTATCCTAATCTAATCAAATCCTAAACCTAACTAATCTAGTACCAGGGCCCATTTCAGATCCAGACCTATCCTAAACTAATCAAATCCTAAACCTAACCTAACTAATCTAGTACCATTCAGACCCAGACCTATCCTAAACTAATCAAATCCTAAACCTAACCTAACTAATCTAGTACCATTCAGACCCAGACCTATCCTAAACTAATCAAATCCTAAACCTAACCTAACTAATCTAGTACCAGGGCCCATTTCAGACCCAGACCTATCCTAATCTAATCAAATCCTAAACCTAACTAATCTAGTACCAGGGCCCATTTCAGATCCAGACCTATCCTAATCTAATCAAATCCTAAACCTAACCTAACTAATCTAGTACCAGGGCCCATTTCAGACCCAGACCTATCCTAAACTAATCAAATCCTAAACCTAACCTAACTAATCTAGTACCAGGGCCCATTTCAGACCCAGACCTATCCTAAACTAATCAAATCCTAAACCTAACCTAACTAATCTAGTACCAGGGCCCATTTCAGACCCAGACCTATCCTAATCTAATCAAATCCTAAACCTAACTAATCTAGTACCAGGGCCCATTTCAGATCCAGACCTATCCTAATCTAATCAAATCCTAAACCTAACCTAACTAATCTAGTACCAGGGCCCATTTCAGACCCAGACCTATCCTAAACTAATCAAATCCTAAACCTAACCTAACTAATCTAGTACCAGGGCCCATTTCAGACCCAGACCTGTCCTAAACTAATCAAATCCTAAACCTAACTAATCTAGTACCAGGGCCCATTTCAGACCCAGACCTATCCTAAACTAATCAAATCCTAAACCTAACTAATCTAGTACCAGGGCCCATTTCAGACCCAGACCTGTCCTAAACTCAATCAAATCCTAAACCTAACTAATCTAGTACCAGGGCCCATTTCAGACCCAGACCTATCCTAAACTAATCAAATCCTAAACCTAACCTAACTAATCTAGTACGAGGGCCCATTTCAGATCCAGACCTATCCTAAACTAATCAAATCCTAAACCTAACTAATCTAGTACCAGGGCCCATTTCAGACCCAGACCTATCCTAATCTAATCAAATCCTAAACCTAACCTAACTAATCTAGTACCAGGGCCCATTTCAGACCCAGACCTATCCTAACCTAATCAAATCCTAAACCTAACTAATCTAGTTCCAGGGCCCATTTCAGATCCAGACCTATCCTAAACTAATCAAATCCTAAACCTAACCTAACTAATCTAGTACCAGGGCCCATTTCAGACCCAGACCTATCCTAAACTAATCAAATCCTAAACCTAACCTAACTAATCTAGTACCAGGGCCCATTTCAGATCCAGACCTATCCTAATCTAATCAAATCCTAAACCTAACCTAACTAATCAAATCCTAATCCTAAACCTAACTAATCTAGTACCATTCAGACCCAGACCTATCCTAAACTAATCAAATCCTAAACCTAACCTAACTAATCTAGTACCATTCAGACCCAGACCTATCCTAAACTAATCAAATCCTAAACCTAACCTAACTAATCTAGTACCAGGGCCCATTTCAGATCCAGACCTATCCTAATCTAATCAAATCCTAAACCTAACCTAACTAATCAAATCCTAATCCTAAACCTAACTAATCTAGTACCATTCAGACCCAGACCTATCCTAAACTAATCAAATCCTAAACCTAACCGAACTAATCTAGTACCAGGGCCCATTTCAGACCCAGACCTATCCTAATCTAATCAAATCCTAAACCTAACCTAACTAATCTAGTACCAGGGCCCATTTCAGACCCAGACCTATCCTAATCTAATCAAATCCTAAACCTAACCTAACTAATCTAGTACCAGGGCCCATTTCAGACCCAGACCTATCCTAATCTAATCAAATCCTAAACCTAACCTAACTAATCTAGTACCAGGGCCCATTTAAGACCCAGACCTATCCTAAACTAATCAAATCCTAAACCTAACCTAACTAATCTAGTACCAGGGCCCATTTCAGATCCAGACCTATCCTAATCTAATCAAATCCTAAACCTAACCTAACTAATCAAATCCTAATCCTAAACCTAACTAATCTAGTACCATTCAGACCCAGACCTATCCTAAACTAATCAAATCCTAAACCTAACCTAACTAATCTAGTACCATTCAGACCCAGACCTATCCTAATCTAATCAAATCCTAAACCTAACTAATCTAGTACCAGGGCCCATTTCAGATCCAGACCTATCCTAAACTAATCAAATCCTAAACCTAACCTAACTAATCTAGTACCAGGGCCCATTTCAGACCCAGACCTATCCTAATCTAATCCAATCCTAAACCTAACTAATCTAGTACCAGGGCCCATTTCAGATCCAGACCTATCCTAAACTAATCAAATCCTAAACCTAACCTAACTAATCTAGTACCATTCAGACCCAGACCTATCCTAAACTAATCAAATCCTAAACCTAACCTAACTAATCTAGTACCATTCAGACCCAGACCTATCCTAAACTAATCAAATCCTAAACCTAACCAAACTAATCTAGTACCAGGGCCCATTTCAGATCCAGACCTATCCTAAACTAATCAAATCCTAATCCTAAACCTAACTAATCTAGTACCATTCAGACCCAGACCTATCCTAATCTAATCAAATCCAAATCTAACCTAACTAATCTAGTACCAGGGCCCATTTCAGACCCAGACCTATCCTAATCTAATCAAATCCTAAACCTAACTAATCTAGTACCATTCAGATCCAGACCTATCCTAATCTAATCAAATCCTAAACCTAACCTAACTAATCTAGTACCAGGGCTCATTTCAGATCCAGACCTATCCTAAACTAATCAAATCCTAAACCTAACCTAACTAATCTAGTACCAGGGCCCATTTCAGACCCAGACCTATCCTAATCTAATCAAATCCTAAACCTAACTAATCTAGTACCAGGGCCCATTTCAGATCCAGACCTATCCTAAACTAATCAAATCCTAAACCTAACCTAACTAATCTAGTACCATTCAGACCCAGACCTATCCTAAACTAATCAAATCCTAAACCTAACCTAACTAATCTAGTACCATTCAGACCCAGACCTATCCTAAACTAATCAAATCCTAAACCTAACCTAACTAATCTAGTACCAGGGCCCATTTCAGACCCAGACCTATCCTAATCTAATCAAATCCTAAACCTAACTAATCTAGTACCAGGGCCCATTTCAGATCCAGACCTATCCTAATCTAATCAAATCCTAAACCTAACCTAACTAATCTAGTACCAGGGCCCATTTCAGACCCAGACCTATCCTAAACTAATCAAATCCTAAACCTAACCTAACTAATCTAGTACCAGGGCCCATTTCAGACCCAGACCTATCCTAAACTAATCAAATCCTAAACCTAACCTAACTAATCTAGTACCAGGGCCCATTTCAGACCCAGACCTATCCTAATCTAATCAAATCCTAAACCTAACTAATCTAGTACCAGGGCCCATTTCAGATCCAGACCTATCCTAATCTAATCAAATCCTAAACCTAACCTAACTAATCTAGTACCAGGGCCCATTTCAGACCCAGACCTATCCTAAACTAATCAAATCCTAAACCTAACCTAACTAATCTAGTACCAGGGCCCATTTCAGACCCAGACCTATCCTAAACTAATCAAATCCTAAACCTAACCTAACTAATCTAGTACCAGGGCCCATTTCAGACCCAGACCTATCCTAAACTAATCAAATCCTAAACCTAACTAATCTAGTACCAGGGCCCATTTCAGATCCAGACCTATCCTAAACTAATCAAATCCTAAACCTAACTAATCTAGTACCAGGGCCCATTTCAGACCCAGACCTATCCTAATCTAATCAAATCCTAAACCTAACTAATCTAGTACCAGGGCCCATTTCAGATCCAGACCTATCCTAATCTAATCTAATCCTAAACCTAACCTAACTAATCTAGTACCAGGGCCCATTTCAGATCCAGACCTATCCTAAACTAATCAAATCCTAAACCTAACTAATCTAGTACCATTCAGACCCAGACCTATCCTAATCTAATCAAATCCTAAACCTAACTAATCTAGTACCAGGGCCCATTTCAGATCCAGACCTATCCTAATCTAATCAAATCCTAAACCTAACTAATCTAGTACCAGGGCCCATTTCAGATCCAGACCTATCCTAAACTAATCAAATCCTAAACCTAACCTAACTAATCTAGTACCAGGGCCCATTTCAGACCCAGACCTATCCTAATCTAATCAAATCCTAAACCTAACCTAACTAATCTAGTACCAGGGCCCATTTCAGATCCAGACCTATCCTAAACTAATCAAATCCTAAACCTAACTAATCTAGTACCATTCAGACCCAGACCTATCCTAATCTAATCAAATCCTAAACCTAACCTAACTAATCTAGTACCAGGGCCCATTTCAGATCCAGACCTATCCTAAACTAATCAAATCCTAAACCTAACTAATCTAGTACCATTCAGACCCAGACCTATCCTAATCTAATCAAATCCTAAACCTAACTAATCTAGTACCAGGGCCCATTTCAGACCCAGACCTATCCTAAACTAATCAAATCCTAAACCTAACCTAACTAATCTAGTACCAGGGCCCATTTCAGACCCAGACCTATCCTAAACTAATCAAATCCTAAACCTAACTAATCTAGTACCAGGGCCCATTTCAGACCCAGACCTATCCTAATCTAATCCAATCCTAAACCTAACCTAACTAATCTAGTACCAGGGCCCATTTCAGACCCAGACCTATCCTAAACTAATCAAATCCTAAACCTAACTAATCTAGTACCAGGGATCCAGACCTATCCTAATCTAATCAAATCCTAAACCTAACCTAACTAATCTAGTACCAGGGCCCATTTCAGACCCAGACCTATCCTAAACTAATCCAATCCTAAACCTAACCTAACTAATCTAGTACCAGGGCCCATTTCAGATCCAGACCTATCCTAAACTAATCCAATCCTAAACCTAACCTAACTAATCTAGTACCATTCAGACCCAGACCTATACTAATCTAATCAAATCCTAAACCTAACTAATCTAGTACCATTCAGACCCAGACCTATCCGAAACTAATCAAATCCTAAACCTAACTAATCTAGTACCAGGGCCCATTTCAGACCCAGACCTATCCTAAACTAATCAAATCCTAAACCTAACCTAACTAATCTAGTACCATTCAGACCCAGACCTATCCGAAACTAATCAAATCCTAAACCTAACTAATCTAGTACCAGGGCCCATTTCAGACCCAGACCTATCCTAATCTAATCAAATCCTAAACCTAACCTAACTAATCTAGTACCAGGGCCCATTTCAGACCCAGACCTATCCTAAACTAATCAAATCCTAAACCTAACCTAACTAATCTAGTACCAGGGCCCATTTCAGATCCAGACCTATCCTAATCTAATCAAATCCTAAACCTAACTAATCTAGTACCAGGGCCCATTTCAGACCCAGACCTATCCTAACCTAATCAAATCCTAAACCTAACCTAACTAATCTAGTACCAGGGCCCATTTCAGACCCAGACCTATCCTAATCTAATCCAATCCTAAACCTAACCTAACTAATCAAATCCTAAACCTAACCTAACTAATCTAGTACCAGGGCCCATTTCAGACCCAGACCTATCCTAAACTAATCAAATCCTAAACCTAACCTAACTAATCTAGTACCATTCAGACCCAGACCTATCCTAATCTAATCAAATCCTAAACCTAACTAATCTAGTACCAGGGCCCATTTCAGACCCAGACCTATCCTAATCTAATCAAATCCTAAACCTAACCTAACTAATCTAGTACCAGGGCCCATTTCAGATCCAGACCTATCCTAATCTAATCAAATCCTAAACCTAACCTAACTAATCTAGTACCATTCAGACCCAGACCTATCCTAATCTAATCAAATCCTAAACCTAACTAATCTAGTACCAGGGCCCATTTCAGACCCAGACCTATCCTAATCTAATCAAATCCTAAACCTAACTAATCTAGTACCAGGGCCCATTTCAGACCCAGACCTATCCTAAACTAATCAAATCCTAAACCTAACCTAACTAATCTAGTACCAGGGCCCATTTCAGATCCAGACCTATCCTAAACTAATCAAATCCTAAACCTAACCTAACTAATCTAGTACCAGGGCCCATTTCAGACCCAGACCTATCCTAAACTAATCAAATCCTAAACCTAACCTAACTAATCTAGTACCAGGGCCCATTTCAGATCCAGACCTATCCTAAACTAATCAAATCCTAAACCTAACCTAACTAATCTAGTACCAGGGCCCATTTCAGATCCAGACCTATCCTAATCTAATCAAATCCTAAACCTAACTAATCTAGTACCAGGGCCCATTTCAGATCCAGACCTATCCTAAACTAATCAAATCCTAAACCTAACCTAACTAATCTAGTACCAGGGCCCATTTCAGACCCAGACCTATCCTAAACTAATCAAATCCTAAACCTAACTAATCTAGTACCAGGGCCCATTTCAGACCCAGACCTATCCTAAACTAATCAAATCCTAAACCTAACCTAACTAATCTAGTACCAGGGCCCATTTCAGATCCAGACCTATCCTAATCTAATCAAATCCTAAACCTAACTAATCTAGTACCAGGGCCCATTTCAGATCCAGACCTATCCTAAACTAATCAAATCCTAAACCTAACCTAACTAATCTAGTACCAGGGCCCATTTCAGACCCAGACCTATCCTAAACTAATCAAATCCTAAACCTAACCTAACTAATCTAGTACCAGGGCCCATTTCAGATCCAGACCTATCCTAATCTAATCAAATCCTAAACCTAACTAATCTAGTACCAGGGCCCATTTCAGATCCAGACCTATCCTAAACTAATCAAATCCTAAACCTAACCTAACTAATCTAGTACCAGGGCCCATTTCAGACCCAGACCTATCCTAACCTAATCAAATCCTAAACCTAACTAATCTAGTACCAGGGCCCATTTCAGATCCAGACCTATCCTAATCTAATCAAATCCTAAACCTAACTAATCTAGTACCAGGGCCCATTTCAGATCCAGACCTATCCTAAACTAATCAAATCCTAAACCTAACCTAACTAATCTAGTACCAGGGCCCATTTCAGACCCAGACCTATCCTAATCTAATCCAATCCTAAACCTAACCTAACTAATCAAATCCTAAACCTAACCTAACTAATCTAGTACCAGGGCCCATTTCAGACCCAGACCTATCCTAAACTAATCAAATCCTAAACCTAACCTAACTAATCTAGTACCATTCAGACCCAGACCTATCCTAATCTAATCAAATCCTAAACCTAACTAATCTAGTACCAGGGCCCATTTCAGATCCAGACCTATCCTAATCTAATCAAATCCTAAACCTAACCTAACTAATCTAGTACCAGGGCCCATTTCAGATCCAGACCTATCCTAATCTAATCAAATCCTAAACCTAACCTAACTAATCTAGTACCAGGGCCCATTTCAGACCCAGACCTATCCTAAACTAATCAAATCCTAAACCTAACTAATCTAGTACCAGGGCCCATTTCAGATCCAGACCTATCCTAAACTAATCAAATCCTAAACCTAACTAATCTAGTACCAGGGCCCATTTCAGATCCAGACCTATCCTAATCTAATCAAATCCTAAACCTAACCTAACTAATCTAGTACCAGGGCCCATTTCAGACCCAGACCTATCCTAATCTAATCAAATCCTAAACCTAACCTAACTAATCTAGTACCAGGGCCCATTTCAGACCCAGACCTATCCTAATCTAATCAAATCCTAAACCTAACCTAACTAATCTAGTACCAGGGCCCATTTCAGACCCAGACCTATCCTAATCTAATCAAATCCTAAACCTAACTAATCTAGTACCAGGGCCCATTTCAGATCCAGACCTATCCTAATCTAATCAAATCCTAAACCTAACCTAACTAATCTAGTACCAGGGCCCATTTCAGACCCAGACCTATCCTAAACTAATCAAATCCTAAACCTAACCTAACTAATCTAGTACCAGGGCCCATTTCAGATCCAGACCTATCCTAAACTAATCAAATCCTAAACCTAACCTAACTAATCTAGTACCAGGGCCCATTTCAGACCCAGACCTATCCTAACCTAATCAAATCCTAAACCTAACTAATCTAGTACCAGGGCCCATTTCAGATCCAGACCTATCCTAATCTAATCAAATCCTAAATCTAACCTAACTAATCTAGTACCATTCAGACCCAGACCTATCCTAATCTAATCAAATCCTAAACCTAACCTAACTAATCTAGTACCAGGGCCCATTTCAGACCCAGACCTATCCTAAACTAATCAAATCCTAAACCTAACTAATCTAGTACCAGGGCCCATTTCAGACCCAGACCTATCCTAAACTAATCAAATCCTAAACCTAACTAATCTAGTACCAGGGCCCATTTCAGATCCAGACCTATCCTAAACTAATCAAATCCTAAACCTAACCTAACTAATCTAGTACCAGGGCCCATTTCAGACCCAGACCTATCCTAATCTAATCCAATCCTAAACCTAACCTAACTAATCTAGTACCAGGGCCCATTTCAGATCCAGACCTATCCTAATCTAATCAAATCCTAAACCTAACTAATCTAGTACCAGGGCCCATTTCAGATCCAGACCTATCCTAATCTAATCAAATCCTAAACCTAACCTAACTAATCTAGTACCAGGGCCCATTTCAGACCCAGACCTATCCTAAACTAATCAAATCCTAAACCTAACCTAACTAATCTAGTACCAGGGCCCATTTCAGATCCAGACCTTTCCTAAACTAATCAAATCCTAAACCTAACCTAACTAATCTAGTACCAGGGCCCATTTCAGACCCAGACCTATCCTAACCTAATCAAATCCTAAACCTAACTAATCTAGTACCAGGGCCCATTTCAGATCCAGACCTATCCTAATCTAATCAAATCCTAAACCTAACCTAACTAATCTAGTACCATTCAGACCCAGACCTATCCTAATCTAATCAAATCCTAAACCTAACCTAACTAATCTAGTACCAGGGCCCATTTCAGACCCAGACCTATCCTAAACTAATCAAATCCTAAACCTAACTAATCTAGTACCAGGGCCCATTTCAGACCCAGACCTATCCTAAACTAATCAAATCCTAAACCTAACTAATCTAGTACCAGGGCCCATTTCAGATCCAGACCTATCCTAAACTAATCAAATCCTAAACCTAACCTAACTAATCTAGTACCAGGGCCCATTTCAGACCCAGACCTATCCTAATCTAATCCAATCCTAAACCTAACCTAACTAATCTAGTACCAGGGCCCATTTCAGATCCAGACCTATCCTAATCTAATCAAATCCTAAACCTAACTAATCTAGTACCAGGGCCCATTTCAGATCCAGACCTATCCTAATCTAATCAAATCCTAAACCTAACCTAACTAATCTAGTACCAGGGCCCATTTCAGACCCAGACCTATCCTAAACTAATCAAATCCTAAACCTAACCTAACTAATCTAGTACCAGGGCCCATTTCAGATCCAGACCTATCCTAAACTAATCAAATCCTAAACCTAACCTAACTAATCTAGTACCAGGGCCCATTTCAGACCCAGACCTATCCTAACCTAATCAAATCCTAAACCTAACTAATCTAGTACCAGGGCCCATTTCAGATCCAGACCTATCCTAATCTAATCAAATCCTAAACCTAACCTAACTAATCTAGTACCATTCAGACCCAGACCTATCCTAATCTAATCAAATCCTAAACCTAACCTAACTAATCTAGTACCAGGGCCCATTTCAGACCCAGACCTATCCTAAACTAATCAAATCCTAAACCTAACTAATCTAGTACCAGGGCCCATTTCAGACCCAGACCTATCCTAAACTAATCAAATCCTAAACCTAACTAATCTAGTACCAGGGCCCATTTCAGATCCAGACCTATCCTAAACTAATCAAATCCTAAACCTAACCTAACTAATCTAGTACCAGGGCCCATTTCAGACCCAGACCTATCCTAATCTAATCCAATCCTAAACCTAACCTAACTAATCTAGTACCAGGGCCCATTTCAGATCCAGACCTATCCTAATCTAATCAAATCCTAAACCTAACTAATCTAGTACCAGGGCCCATTTCAGACCCAGACCTATCCTAATCTAATCAAATCCTAAACCTAACCTAACTAATCTAGTACCAGGGCCCATTTCAGACCCAGACCTATCCTAAACTAATCAAATCCTAAACCTAACTAATCTAGTACCAGGGCCCATTTCAGATCCAGACCTATCCTAATCTAATCTAATCAAATCCTAAACCTAACCTAACTAATCTAGTACCATTTCAGACCCAGACCTATCCTAAACTAATCAAATCCTAAACCTAACTAATCTAGTACCATTCAGACCCAGACCTATCCTAAACTAATCAAATCCTAAACCTAACTAATCTAGTACCATTCAGACCCAGACCTATCCTAAACTAATCCAATCCTAAACCTAACCTAACTAATCTAGTACCAGGGCCCATTTCAGATCCAGACCTATCCTAATCTAATCAAATCCTAAACCTAACCTAACTAATCTAGTACCAGGGCCCATTTCAGACCCAGACCTATCCTAATCTAATCAAATCCTAAACCTAACTAATCTAGTACCAGGGCCCATTTCAGACCCAGACCTATCCTAAACTAATCAAATCCTAAACCTAACTAATCTAGTACCAGGGCCCATTTCAGATCCAGACCTATCCTAATCTAATCAAATCCTAAACCTAACCTAACTAATCTAGTACCAGGGCCCATTTCAGACCCAGACCTATCCTAAACTAATCAAATCCTAAACCTAACCTAACTAATCTAGTACCAGGGCCCATTTCAGACCCAGACCTATCCTAAACTAATCAAATCCTAAACCTAACCTAACTAATCTAGTACCATTCAGACCCAGACCTATCCTAAACTAATCAAATCCTAAACCTAACCTAACTAATCTAGTACCAGGGCCCATTTCAGACCCAGACCTATCCTAAACTAATCCAATCCTAAACCTAACCTAACTAATCTAGTACCAGGGCCCATTTCAGACCCAGACCTATCCTAAACTAATCAAATCCTAAACCTAACTAATCTAGTACCAGGGCCCATTTCAGATCCAGACCTATCCTAAACTAATCAAATCCTAAACCTAACCTAACTAATCTAGTACCATTCAGACCCAGACCTATCCTAAACTAATCAAATCCTAAACCTAACCTAACTAATCTAGTACCATTCAGACCCAGACCTATCCTAAACTAATCAAATCCTAAACCTAACCGAACTAATCTAGTACCATTCAGACCCAGACCTATCCTAAACTAATCAAATCCTAAACCTAACCTAACTAATCTAGTACCAGGGCCCATTTCAGACCCAGACCTATCCTAAACTAATCAAATCCTAAACCTAACCTAACTAATCTAGTACCATTCAGACCCAGACCTATCCTAAACTAATCAAATCCTAAACCTAACTAATCTAGTACCAGGGCCCATTTCAGACCCAGACCTATCCTAAACTAATCAAATCCTAAACCTAACTAATCTAGTACCAGGGCCCATTTCAGACCCAGACCTATCCTAAACTAATCAAATCCTAAACCTAACCTAACTAATCTAGTACCATTCAGACCCAGACCTATCCTAAACTAATCAAATCCTAAACCTAACTAATCTAGTACCATTCAGACCCAGACCTATCCTAATCTAATCCAATCCTAAACCTAACCGAACTAATCTAGTACCAGGGCCCATTTCAGACCCAGACCTATCCTAATCTAATCAAATCCTAAACCTAACCGAACTAATCTAGTACCAGGGCCCATTTCAGACCCAGACCTATCCTAATCTAATCAAATCCTAAACCTAACCGAACTAATCTAGTACCAGGGCCCATTTCAGACCCAGACCTATCCTAAACTAATCAAATCCTAAACCTAACTAATCTAGTACCAGGGCCCATTTCAGATCCAGACCTATCCTAAACTAATCAAATCCTAAACCTAACCTAACTAATCTAGTACCATTCAGACCCAGACCTATCCTAAACTAATCAAATCCTAAACCTAACTAATCTAGTACCAGGGCCCATTTCAGACCCAGACCTATCCTAAACTAATCAAATCCTAAACCTAACCTAACTAATCTAGTACCAGGGCCCATTTCAGACCCAGACCTATCCTAAACTAATCAAATCCTAAACCTAACTAATCTAGTACCAGGGCCCATTTCAGACCCAGACCTATCCTAAACTAATCAAATCCTAAACCTAACCTAACTAATCTAGTACCAGGGCCCATTTCAGACCCAGACCTATCCTAATCTAATCAAATCCTAAACCTAACCTAACTAATCTAGTACCAGGGCCCATTTCAGACCCAGACCTATCCTAAACTAATCAAATCCTAAACCTAACCTAACTAATCTAGTACCAGGGCCCATTTCAGACCCAGACCTATCCTAATCTAATCAAATCCTAAACCTAACCTAACTAATCTAGTACCAGGGCCCATTTCAGACCCAGACCTATCCTAATCTAATCAAATCCTAAACCTAACCTAACTAATCTAGTACCAGGGCCCATTTCAGACCCAGACCTATCCTAAACTTATCAAATCCTAAACCTAACCTAACTAATCTAGTACCAGGGCCCATTTCAGACCCAGACCTATCCTAAACTAATCAAATCCTAAACCTAACTAATCTAGTACCAGGGCCCATTTCAGACCCAGACCTATCCTAAACTAATCAAATCCTAAACCTAACTAATCTAGTACCAGGGCCCATTTCAGACCCAGACCTATCCTAATCTAATCAAATCCTAAACCTAACCTAACTAATCTAGTACCAGGGCCCATTTCAGACCCAGACCTATCCTAATCTAATCAAATCCTAAACCTAACCTAACTAATCTAGTACCAGGGCCCATTTCAGACCCAGACCTATCCTAAACTAATCAAATCCTAAACCTAACCTAACTAATCTAGTACCAGGGCCCATTTCAGATCCAGACCTATCCTAATCTAATCAAATCCTAAACCTAACCTAACTAATCTAGTACCAGGGCCCATTTCAGACCCAGACCTATCCTAAACTAATCCAATCCTAAACCTAACCTAACTAATCTAGTACCAGGGCCCATTTCAGACCCAGACCTATCCTAAACTAATCAAATCCTAAACCTAACCTAACTAATCTAGTACCAGGGCCCATTTCAGACCCAGACCTATCCTAAACTAATCAAATCCTAAACCTAACCTAACTAATCTAGTACCAGGGCCCATTTCAGACCCAGACCTATCCTAAACTAATCAAATCCTAAACCTAACCTAACTAATCTAGTACCATTCAGACCCAGACCTATCCTAAACTAATCAAATCCTAAACCTAACCTAACTAATCTAGTACCAGGGCCCATTTCAGACCCAGACCTATCCTAAACTAATCCAATCCTAAACCTAACCTAACTAATCTAGTACCAGGGCCCATTTCAGACCCAGACCTATCCTAAACTAATCAAATCCTAAACCTAACTAATCTAGTACCAGGGCCCATTTCAGATCCAGACCTATCCTAAACTAATCAAATCCTAAACCTAACCTAACTAATCTAGTACCATTCAGACCCAGACCTATCCTAAACTAATCAAATCCTAAACCTAACCTAACTAATCTAGTACCATTCAGACCCAGACCTATCCTAAACTAATCAAATCCTAAACCTAACCGAACTAATCTAGTACCATTCAGACCCAGACCTATCCTAAACTAATCAAATCCTAAACCTAACCTAACTAATCTAGTACCAGGGCCCATTTCAGACCCAGACCTATCCTAAACTAATCAAATCCTAAACCTAACCTAACTAATCTAGTACCATTCAGACCCAGACCTATCCTAAACTAATCAAATCCTAAACCTAACTAATCTAGTACCAGGGCCCATTTCAGACCCAGACCTATCCTAAACTAATCAAATCCTAAACCTAACTAATCTAGTACCAGGGCCCATTTCAGACCCAGACCTATCCTAAACTAATCAAATCCTAAACCTAACCTAACTAATCTAGTACCATTCAGACCCAGACCTATCCTAAACTAATCAAATCCTAAACCTAACTAATCTAGTACCATTCAGACCCAGACCTATCCTAATCTAATCCAATCCTAAACCTAACCGAACTAATCTAGTACCAGGGCCCATTTCAGACCCAGACCTATCCTAACCTAATCAAATCCTAAACCTAACCTAACTAATCTAGTACCAGGGCCCATTTCAGACCCAGACCTATCCTAATCTAATCAAATCCTAAACCTAACCGAACTAATCAAATCCTAAACCTAACCTAACTAATCTAGTACCAGGGCCCATTTCAGACCCAGACCTATCCTAACCTAATCAAATCCTAAACCTAACCTAACTAATCAAATCCTAAACCTAACCTAACTAATCTAGTACCATTCAGACCCAGACCTATCCTAATCTAATCCAATCCTAAACCTAACCGAACTAATCTAGTACCAGGGCCCATTTCAGACCCAGACCTATCCTAATCTAATCAAATCCTAAACCTAACCGAACTAATCTAGTACCAGGGCCCATTTCAGACCCAGACCTATCCTAATCTAATCAAATCCTAAACCTAACCGAACTAATCTAGTACCAGGGCCCATTTCAGACCCAGACCTATCCTAAACTAATCAAATCCTAAACCTAACCTAACTAATCTAGTACCAGGGCCCATTTCAGACCCAGACCTATCCTAAACTAATCAAATCCTAAACCTAACCTAACTAATCTAGTACCGGGGCCCATTTCAGACCCAGACCTATCCTAAACTAATCAAATCCTAAACCTAACTAATCTAGTACCAGGGCCCATTTCAGATCCAGACCTATCCTAAACTAATCAAATCCTAAACCTAACCTAACTAATCTAGTACCATTCAGACCCAGACCTATCCTAAACTAATCAAATCCTAAACCTAACTAATCTAGTACCAGGGCCCATTTCAGACCCAGACCTATCCTAAACTAATCAAATCCTAAACCTAACCTAACTAATCTAGTACCAGGGCCCATTTCAGACCCAGACCTATCCTAAACTAATCAAATCCTAAACCTAACTAATCTAGTACCAGGGCCCATTTCAGACCCAGACCTATCCTAAACTAATCAAATCCTAAACCTAACCTAACTAATCTAGTACCAGGGCCCATGTCAGACCCAGACCTATCCTAATCTAATCAAATCCTAAACCTAACCTAACTAATCTAGTACCAGGGCCCATTTCAGACCCAGACCTATCCTAAACTAATCAAATCCTAAACCTAACCTAACTAATCTAGTACCAGGGCCCATTTCAGACCCAGACCTATCCTAATCTAATCAAATCCTAAACCTAACCTAACTAATCTAGTACCAGGGCCCATTTCAGACCCAGACCTATCCTAATCTAATCAAATCCTAAACCTAACCTAACTAATCTAGTACCAGGGCCCATTTCAGACCCAGACCTATCCTAAACTAATCAAATCCTAAACCTAACCTAACTAATCTAGTACCAGGGCCCATTTCAGACCCAGACCTATCCTAAACTAATCAAATCCTAAACCTAACTAATCTAGTACCAGGGCCCATTTCAGACCCAGACCTATCCTAAACTAATCAAATCCTAAACCTAACTAATCTAGTACCAGGGCCCATTTCAGACCCAGACCTATCCTAATCTAATCAAATCCTAAACCTAACCTAACTAATCTAGTACCAGGGCCCATTTCAGACCCAGACCTATCCTAATCTAATCAAATCCTAAACCTAACCTAACTAATCTAGTACCAGGGCCCATTTCAGACCCAGACCTATCCTAAACTAATCAAATCCTAAACCTAACCTAACTAATCTAGTACCAGGGCCCATTTCAGATCCAGACCTATCCTAATCTAATCAAATCCTAAACCTAACCTAACTAATCTAGTACCAGGGCCCATTTCAGACCCAGACCTATCCTAAACTAATCCAATCCTAAACCTAACCTAACTAATCTAGTACCAGGGCCCATTTCAGACCCAGACCTATCCTAAACTAATCAAATCCTAAACCTAACCTAACTAATCTAGTACCAGGGCCCATTTCAGACCCAGACCTATCCTAAACTAATCAAATCCTAAACCTAACCTAACTAATCTAGTACCAGGGCCCATTTCAGATCCAGACCTATCCTAATCTAATCAAATCCTAAACCTAACCTAACTAATCTAGTACCAGGGCCCATTTCAGACCCAGACCTATCCTAATCTAATCAAATCCTAAACCTAACTAATCTAGTACCAGGGCCCATTTCAGACCCAGACCTATCCTAATCTAATCAAATCCTAAACCTAACTAATCTAGTACCAGGGCCCATTTCAGACCCAGACCTATCCTAATCTAATCAAATCCTAAACCTAACTAATCTAGTACCAGGGCCCATTTCAGACCCAGACCTATCCTAATCTAATCAAATCCTAAACCTAACCTAACTAATCTAGTACCATTCAGACCCAGACCTATCCTAAACTAATCAAATCCTAAACCTAACCTAACTAATCTAGTACCAGGGCCCATTTCAGACCCAGACCTATCCTAACCTAATCAAATCCTAAACTTAACCTAACTAATCTAGTACCAGGGCCCATTTCAGACCCAGACCTATCCTAATCTAATCAAATCCTAAACCTAACTAATCTAGTACCAGGGCCCATTTCAGACCCAGACCTATCCTAATCTAATCAAATCCTAAACCTAACCTAACTAATCTAGTACCAGGGCCCATTCAGACCCAGACCTATCCTAAACTAATCAAATCCTAAACCTAACCTAACTAATCTAGTACCAGGGCCCATTTCAGACCCAGACCTATCCTAATCTAATCAAATCCTAAACCTAACCTAACTAATCTAGTACCAGGGCCCATTTCAGACCCAGACCTATCCTAAACTAATCAAATCCTAAACCTAACCTAACTAATCTAGTACCAGGGCCCATTTCAGACCCAGACCTATCCTAAACTAATCAAATCCTAAACCTAACTAATCTAGTACCAGGGCCCATTTCAGACCCAGACCTATCCTAATCTAATCAAATCCTAAACCTAACCTAACTAATCTAGTACCAGGGCCCATTTCAGACCCAGACCTATCCTAAACTAATCAAATCCTAAACCTAACCTAACTAATCTAGTACCAGGGCCCATTTCAGACCCAGACCTATCCTAAACTAATCAAATCCTAAACCTAACTAATCTAGTACCAGGGCCCATTTCAGACCCAGACCTATCCTAAACTAATCAAATCCTAAACCTAACCTAACTAATCTAGTACCAGGGCCCATTTCAGATCCAGACCTATCCTAATCTAATCAAATCCTAAACCTAACCTAACTAATCTAGTACCAGGGCCCAATTCAGACCCAGACCTATCCTAAACTAATCCAATCCTAAACCTAACCTAACTAATCTAGTACCAGGGCCCATTTCAGACCCAGACCTATCCTAAACTAATCCAATCCTAAACCTAACCTAACTAATCTAGTACCAGGGCCCATTTCAGACCCAGACCTATCCTAAACTAATCAAATCCTAAACCTAACTAATCTAGTACCAGGGCCCATTTCAGATCCAGACCTATCCTAATCTAATCAAATCCTAAACCTAACCTAACTAATCTAGTACCAGGGCCCATTTCAGACCCAGACCTATCCTAATCTAATCAAATCCTAAACCTAACTAATCTAGTACCAGGGCCCATTTCAGATCCAGACCTATCCTAAACTAATCAAATCCTAAACCTAACTAATCTAGTACAAGGGCCCATTTCAGACCCAGACCTATCCTAATCTAATCACATCCTAAACCTAACTAATCTAGTACCAGGGCCCATTTCAGACCCAGACCTATCCTAAACTAATCAAATCCTAAACCTAACCTAACTAATCTAGTACCAGGGCCCATTTCAGACCCAGACCTATCCTAATCTAATCAAATCCTAAACCTAACCTAACTAATCTAGTACCAGGGCCCATTTCAGACCCAGACCTATCCTAAACTAATCAAATCCTAAACCTAACCTAACTAATCTAGTACCAGGGCCCATTTCAGATCCAGACCTATCCTAAACTAATCAAATCCTAAACCTAACCTAACTAATCTAGTACCAGGGCCCATTTCAGACCCAGACCTATCCTAAACTAATCAAATCCTAAACCTAACCTAACTAATCTAGTACCAGGGCCCATTTCAGATCCAGACCTATCCTAAACTAATCAAATCCTAAACCTAACCTAACTAATCTAGTACCAGGGCCCATTTCAGATCCAGACCTATCCTAAACTAATCAAATCCTAAACCTAACTAATCTAGTACCAGGGCCCATTTCAGACCCAGACCTATCCTAATCTAATCAAATCCTAAACCTAACTAATCTAGTACCAGGGCCCATTTCAGACCCAGACCTATCCTAAACTAATCAAATCCTAAACCTAACCTAACTAATCTAGTACCAGGGCCCATTTCAGATCCAGACCTATCCTAAACTAATCAAATCCTAAACCTAACTAATCTAGTACCAGGGCCCATTTCAGATCCAGACCTATCCTAAACTAATCCAATCCTAAACCTAACCTAACTAATCTAGTAGCAGGGCCCATTTCAGACCCAGACCTATCCTAAACTAATCCAATCCTAAACCTAACCTAACTAATCTAGTACCAGGGCCCATTTCAGACCCAGACCTATCCTAATCTAATCAAATCCTAAACCTAACCTAACTAATCTAGTACCAGGGCCCATTTCAGACCCAGACCTATCCTAATCTAATCAAATCCTAAACCTAACCTAACTAATCTAGTAGCAGGGCCCATTTCAGACCCAGACCTATCCTAAACTAATCAAATCCTAAACCTAACCTAACTAATCTAGTACCAGGGCCCATTTCAGATCCAGACCTATCCTAATCTAATCAAATCCTAAACCTAACCTAACTAATCTAGTACCAGGGCCCATTTCAGATCCAGACCTATCCTAAACTAATCAAATCCTAAACCTAACCTAACTAATCTAGTACCAGGGCCCATTTCAGATCCAGACCTATCCTAATCTAATCAAATCCTAAACCTAACTAATCTAGTACCAGGGCCCATTTCAGATCCAGACCTATCCTAAACTAATCAAATCCTAAACCTAACCTAACTAATCTAGTACCAGGGCCCATTTCAGATCCAGACCTATCCTAATCTAATCAAATCCTAAACCTAACCTAACTAATCTAGTACCAGGGCCCATTTCAGATCCAGACCTATCCTAAACTAATCAAATCCTAAACCTAACTAATCTAGTACCAGGGCCCATTTCAGATCCAGACCTATCCTAATCTAATCAAATCCTAAACCTAACCTAACTAATCTAGTACCATTCAGATCCAGACCTATCCTAAACTAATCCAATCCTAAACCTAACCTAACTAATCTAGTACCAGGGCCCATTTCAGATCCAGACCTATCCTAAACTAATCCAATCCTAAACCTAACTAATCTAGTACCAGGGCCCATTTCAGACCCAGACCTATCCGAAACTAATCAAATCCTAAACCTAACCTAACTAATCTAGTACCAGGGCCCATTTCAGACCCAGACCTATCCGAAACTAATCAAATCCTAAACCTAACCTAACTAATCTAGTACCAGGGCCCATTTCAGATCCAGACCTATCCTAAACTAATCAAATCCTAAACCTAACCTAACTAATCTAGTACCAGGGCCCATTTCAGATCCAGACCTATCCTAAACTAATCAAATCCTAAACCTAACCTAACTAATCTAGTACCAGGGCCCATTTCAGATCCAGACCTATCCTAAACTAATCAAATCCTAAACCTAACCGAACTAATCTAGTACCAGGGCCCATTTCAGACCCAGCCGTGTTTTTACCACTTCTCTCTTACTTCCCTTCCTCAGGTTTCGTCGCTTCACATAAGGTTTTATTCAACATGACGGTGGGTATGAACTTCACCCAGGACGACCTCGACTCTGGTCTGATCCGCTACATTCACACTGGGCTCGGAGGAGTTCGTGACCTCATCAAGTTCGACGTCACCGACGGCGTGAACCCGTTAATCGACCGGTACTTCTACGTGACAGTCGGGGGGGTGGACGCGGTGTTCCCGGTTGTCGTGGTGAATAGGGGCGTGTCGTTAAAAGAGGGGGGGCGGGCGCTCCTCACCACAGACCTCCTCAGTACCTCCGACCTCAACTCCCCCGACGAGCGCCTGACCTTTACCCTGACCCGTGACCCTGCCAGAGGTCGTTTAGAGGTCACGGACCGGCCCGGCGTCGCCGTCACAACGTTTACACAGCTCCAGTTGGCGGGGAGTAAGGTGTTCTATGTTCACACGGCGGAGGACGAGGCCAGGATGGACAGCTTCCAGTTCCAGGTTGGTCAGAGGAGAGGGGGTGGGTGTGGGGGTGGTTGGGGGTGGGTGTGGGGGTGGTTGGGGGTGGGTGTGGGGGTGGGGGTGGTTGTGTGGGTGGGTGGGTGGGTGTGTACAGCTTCCAGCTCCAGATCAGAGGGGCTTCGATGTCTTCAGATATCCGATTGATTAATTGGCAGATTGATAGATAGATTGATTGCAACATCAAAGTGTTATCAAAGTGAAGTATTGTCATGTTATTAGACACATTTTTTAGGTGTCATCACACATTTCTCTCTTCTGTTCCAGATCACAGACGGGCGTAACGTGGTCTACCGGACGTTCAGAGTCTCCATCACAGACGTTGACAACAAGAAGCCTGTGCTGACCATTCACAGGTTACTATCTATCTATCTATCTATCTATCTATCTATCTATCTATCTGTCTATCTGTCTATCTGTCTAACTGTCTATCTGTCTATCTGTCTATCTGTCTGTCTGTCCGTCTGTCCGTCTGTCCGTCTGTCCGTCTGTCCGTCTGTCCGTCTGTCCGTCTGTCCGTCTGTCCGTCTGTCCGTCTGTCCGTCTGTCCGTCTGTCCGTCTGTCCGTCTGTCCGTCTGTCCGTCTGTCCGTCCGTCCGTCCGTCCGTCTCTCCCCCTCTCCCCCTCCCTCTCCCCCTCCCTCCCTCCCTCCCTCCCCCTCCCTCTCCCCCTCCCTCCCTCCCTCCCTCTCCCCCTCTCCCCCTCTCTCTCCCCCTCCCTCTCACCCTCCCTCCATCCCTCCATGTATTGTTGTAGGTTGGTCCTGGTAGCAGGTGAGACCAAGCTGGTCACACCGTTTGAGCTGAGTGTGAAGGACAGAGACACCTCAGACGGTCAGCTAATCTTCACCGTCACCCAACAACCTCTCCACGGCCGTCTGCTCTACAATGGGACCCGCGTTGCCACGACGTTCACCAATCTGGATCTGATTCAGAACCTCATCTGTTACAAACACCACGGAACATCAAACACCCGACATGACAGTTTCCTGTTTACTGTGACCGATGGAACTCACACCGGGTTCTACGTCTACCCGGAGACCGGTCGCGCTACGGTTCAACCGCAGAAACTGGAGATACAAGTTAACGTAGTCGACCGGACAGGACCGCGGGTCTTAGTGAACAAGCCGGATTCGACCCTGAAGGTTCTCCATACAGGTAAATGCTCAACTCTTATCATATTGTGTTATGATTGGTAAAATCCTTTACACCAAAATTCCCAGTTTTCCACAAATCCCAGTTGAAAGAGTCCATGAATCAGGATGAAAAAAAGCAATAAAGTGATCTACATTTTGCAACCCTATCTTGTGTTACTATACTACACCCTATCTATATAGGACAGCTTGTACCCTATCTATACAGGACAGCTTGTACCCTATCTATACAGGACAGCTTGTACCCTATCTATATAGGACAGCTTGTACCCTATCTATACAGGACAGCTTGTACCCTATCTATACAGGACAGCTTGTACCCTATCTATACATGACAGCGTGTACCTTATCTATACAGGACAGCTTGTGTTACTATACTACACCCTATCTATACAGGACAGCTTGTACCCTATCTATACAGGACAGCTTGTACCCTATCTATATAGGACAGCTTGTACCCTATCTATACAGGACAGCTTGTACCCTATCTATACAGGACAGCTTGTACACTATCTATACAGGACAGCTTGTACCCTATCTATACAGGACAGCTTGTACCCTATCTATACAGGACAGCTTGTGTTACTATACTACACCCTATCTATACAGGACAGCTTGTACCCTATCTGTACAGGACAGCTTGTACCCTATCTATATAGGACAGCTTGTACCCTATCTATACAGGACAGCTTGTACCATATCTATACAGGACAGCTTGTACCATATCTATACAGGACAGCTTGTACCATATCTATACAGGACAGCTTGTGTTACTATACTACACCCTATCTATACAGGACAGCTTGTACCCTATCTATACAGGACAGCTTGTACCCTATCTATATAGGACAGCTCGTACCCTATCTATACAGGACAGCTTGTACCATATCTATACAGGACAGCTTGTACCCTATCTATATAGGACAGCTTGTACCCTATCTATACAGGACAGCTTGTACCCTATCTATACAGGACAGCTTGTGTTACTATACTACACCCTATCTATACAGGACAGCTTGTACCCTATCTATATAGGACAGCTTGTACCCTATCTATACAGGACAGCTTGTACCATATCTATACAGGACAGCTTGTGTTACTATACTACACCCTATCTATACAGGACAGCTTGTACCCTATCTATACAGGACAGCTTGTACCCTATCTATACAGGACAGCTTGTACCCTATCTATACAGGACAGCTTGTGTTACTATACTACACCCTATCTATACAGGACAGCTTGTACCCTATCTATACAGGACAGCTTGTACCCTATCTATACAGGACAGCTTGTACCCTATCTATACAGGACAGCTTGTACCCTATCTATACAGGACAGCTTGTGTTACTATACTACACCCTATCTATACAGGACAGCTTGTACCCTATCTATACGGGACAGCTTGTGTTACTATACTACACCCTATCTATACAGGACAGCGTGTACCCTATCTATACAGGACAGCTTGTACCCTATCTATATAGGACAGCTTGTACCCTATCTATACAGGACAGCTTGTGTTACTATACTACACCCTATCTATACAGGACAGCTTGTACCCTATATATACAGGACAGCTTGTACACTATCTATACAGGACAGCTTGTACCCTATCTATACAGGACAGCTTGTGTTACATTTACATTTACATTTAAGTCATTTAGCAGACGCTCTTATCCAGAGCGACTTACAAATTGGTGAATTCACCTTCTGACATCCAGTGGAACAGCCACTTTACAATAGTGCATCTAAATCATTAAGGGGGGGTGAGAAGGATTACTTATCCTATCCTAGGTATTCCTTGAAGAGGTGGGGTTTCAGGTGTCTCCGGAAGGTGGTGATTGACTCCGCTGTCCTGGCGTCGTGAGGGAGTTTGTTCCACCATTGGGGGCCAGAGCAGCGAACAGTTTTGACTGGGCTGAGCGGGAACTGTACTTCCTCAATGGTAGGGAGGCGAGCAGGCCAGAGGTGGATGAACGCAGTGCCCTTGCTTGGGTGTAGGGCCTGATCAGAGCCTGGAGGTACGGCGGTGCCGTTCCCCTCACAGCTCCGTAGGCAAGCACCATGGTCTTGTAGCGGATGCGAGCTTCAACTGGAAGCCAGTGGAGAGAGCGGAGGAGCGGGGTGACGTGAGAGAACTTGGGAAGGTTGAACATCAGACGGGCTGCGGCGTTCTGGATGAGTTGTAGGGGTTTAATGGCACAGGCAGGGAGCCCGGCCAACAGCGAGTTGCAGTAATCCAGACGGGAGATCATAAGTGCCTGGATTAGGACCTGCGCCGCTTCCTGTGTGAGGCAGGGTCGTACTCTGCGGATGTTGTAGAGCATGAACCTACAGGAACGGGCCACCGCCATGATGTTGGTTGAGAACGACAGGGTGTTGTCCAGGATCACGCCAAGGTTCTTAGCGCTCTGGGAGGAGGACACAATGGAGTTGTCGACCGTGATGGCGAGATCATGGAACGGGCAGTCCTTCCCCGGGAGGAAGAGCAGCTCCGTCTTACCGAGGTTCAGCTTGAGGTGGTGATCCGTCATCCACACTGATATGTCTGCCAGACATGCAGAGATGCGATTCGCCACCTGGTCATCAGAAGGGGGAAAGGAGAAGATTAATTGTGTGTCGTCTGCATAGCAATGATAGGAGAGACCATGTGAGGTTATGACAAAGCCAAGTGACTTGGTGTATAGCGAGAATAGGAGAGGGCCTAGAACAGAGCCCTGGGGGACACCAGTGGTGAGAGCGCGTGGCGAGGAGACAGATTCTCGCCACGCCACCTGGTAGGAGCGACCTGTCAGGTAGGACGCAATCCAAGCGTGGGCCGTGCCGGAGATGCCCAACTCGGAGAGGGTGGAGAGGAGGATCTGATGGTTCACAGTATCGAAGGCAGCCGATAGGTCTAGAAGGATGAGAGCAGAGGAGAGAGAGTTAGCTTTAGCAGTGCGGAGCGCCTCCGTGATACAGAGAAGAGCAGTCTCAGTTGAATGACTAGTCTTGAAACCTGACTGATTTGGATCAAGAAGGTCATTCTGAGAGAGATAGCGGGAGAGCTGGCCAAGGACGGCACGTTCAAGAGTTTTGGAGAGAAAAGAAAGAAGGGATACTGGTCTGTAGTTGTTGACATCGGAGGGATCGAGTGTAGGTTTTTTCAGAAGGGGTGCAACTCTCGCTCTCTTGAAGACGGGAGGGACGTAGCCAGCGGTCAGGGATGAGTTGATGAGCGAGGTGAGGTAAGGGAGAAGGTCTCCGGAAATGGTCTGGAGAAGAGAGGAGGGGATAGGGTCAAGCGGGCAGGTTGTTGGGCGGCCGGCCGTCACAAGAAGCGAGATTTCATCGGGAGAGAGAGGGGAGAGAGAGGTCAGAGCACAGGGTAGGGCAGTGTGAGCAGAACCAGCGGTGTCGTTTGACTTAGCAAACGAGGATCGGATGTCGTCGACCTTCTTTTCAAAATGGTTGACGAAGTCATCTGCAGAGAGGGAGGAGGGGGGCGGGGGAGGAGGATTCAGGAGGGTGGAGAAGGTGGCAAAGAGCTTCCTAGGGTTAGAGGCAGATGCTTGGAATTTAGAGTGGTAGAAAGTGGCTTTAGCAGCAGAGACAGAGGAGGAAAATGTAGAGAGGAGGGAGTGAAAGGATGCCAGGTCCGCAGGGAGGCGAGTTTTCCTCCATTTCCGCTCGGCTGCCCGGAGCTCTGTTCTGTGAGCTCGCAATGAGTCATCGAGCCACGGAGCGGGAGGGAGGACCGAGCCGGCCTGGAGGATAGGGGACATAGAGAGTCAAAGGATGCAGAAAGGGAAGAGAGGAGGGTTGAGGAGGCAGAATCAGGAGATAGGTTGGAGAAGGTATGAGCAGAGGGAAGAGATGATAGGATGGAAGAGGAGAGAGTAGCGGGGGAGAGAGCGAAGGTTGGGACGGCGCGATACCATCCGAGTAGGGGCAGTGTGGGAAGTGTTGGATGAGAGCGAGAGGGAAAAGGATACAAGGTAGTGGTCGGAGACTTGGAGGGGAGTTGCAATGAGGTTAGTGGAAGAACAGCATCTAGTAAAGATGAGGTCGAGCGTGTTGCCTGCCTTGTGAGTAGGGGGGGAAGGTGAGAGGGTGAGGTCAAAAGAGGAGAGGAGTGGAAAGAAGGAGGCAGAGAGGAGTGAGTCAAAGGTAGACGTGGGGAGGTTAAAGTCGCCCAGGACTGTGAGAGGTGAGGCGTCCTCAGGAAAGGAGCTTATCAAGGCATCAAGCTCATTGATGAACTCTCCGAGAGAACCTGGAGGGTGATAAATGATAAGGATGTTAAGCTTGAAAGGGCTGGTAACTGTGACAGCATGGAATTCAAAGGAGGCGATAGACAGATGGGTAAGGGGAGAGAGAGAGAATGACCACTTGGGAGAGATGAGGATCCCGGTGCCACCACCCCGCTGACCAGAAGCTCTCGGGGTGTGCGAGAACACGTGGGCGGACGAAGAGAGAGCAGTAGGAGTAGCAGTGTTATCTGTGGTGATCCATGTTTCCGTCAGTGCCAAGAAGTCGAGGGACTGGAGGGAGGCATAGGCTGAGATGAACTCTGCCTTGTTGGCCGCTGACCGGCAGTTCCAGAGGCTACCGGAGACCTGGAACTCCACGTGGGTCGTGCACGCTGGGACCACCAGATTAGGGTGGCCGCGGCCACGCGGTGTGGAGCGTTTGTATGGTCTGTGCAGAGAGGAGAGAACAGGGATAGATAGACACATAGTTGACAGGCTACAGAAGAGGCTACGCTAATGCAAAGGAGATTGGAATGACAAGTGGACTACACGTCTCGAATGTTCAGAAAGTTAAGCTTACGTAGCAAGAATCTTATTGACTAAAATGATTGAAATGATACAGTACTGCTGGAGTAGGCTAGCTGGTAGTGGCTGCGATGTTGACACTACACTAATCAAGTCGTTCCGTCGAGTGTAATAGTTTCTACAGTGCTGCTATTCGGGGGCTAGCTGGCTAGCTAGCAGGTTGATTGCGTACGTTACCTTAAAAGAACGACAATAGCTGGCTAGCTAACCTAGAAAATCGCTCTAGGCTACACAATTGTCTTAGATACAAAGACGGCTATGTAGCTAGCTAGCTACGATCAAACAAATCAAACCGTTGTACTGTAATAGTTTCTACAGTGCTGCTATTCGGGGGCTAGCTGGCTAGCTACGTTAAAAGAACGACAATAGCTGGCCAGCTAACCTAGAAAATCGCTCTAGACTACACAATTGTCTTAGATACAAAGACGGCTATGTAGCTTGCTAGCTACGATCAAACAAATCAAACCGTTGTACTGTAATGAAGTGAAATGAAAATGTGATACTACCTGTGGAGCGACGGAATGTTGACCGGGTAGTTGAAGTTCAATTCGGTAGAGGTTGGCTAGCTGTTGGCTAGCTAGCTAGCAGCATCTCCTACGTTAAGGACGACAAATAGCTGGCTAGCTAACCCCGGTAAATTAAGATAATCACTCTAAGTCTACACACTCTAAACTACACAATTATCTTGGATACGAAGACAGCGAAGACAACTATGTAGCTAGCTGACACTACGCTAATCGAGTCGTTCAGTTGAGTGTAATAGTTTCTACAGTGCTGGTGGACAGTGGATGTTAGCTAGCTGCTTAGCTAGCTGCTGGGCAGATACGTTAGGACGACGAAATACGATAATTATGCAATTATCTTTGATACAAAGACGGCTATGTAGCTAGCTAAGAAGAAATTGCTAAGATTAGACAAATCAAACCGTTGTACTATAATGAAATGTAATGAAAAGTTATAAAAAGTTATACTACCTGCGGACCGAAGTGTAGATGCGACCGCTCGCTCCAACCCGGTTACTATACTACACCCTATCTATACTGGACAGCGTGTACCCTATCTATATAGGACAGCTTGTACCCTATCTATATAGGACAGCTTGTACCCTATCTATACAGGACAGCGTGTACCCTATCTATACAGGACAGCTTGTACCCTATCTATACAGGACAGCTTGTACCCTATCTATACAGGACAGCGTGTACCCTATCTATACAGGACAGCTTGTACCCTATCTATACAGGACAGCTTGTACCCTATCTATACAGGACAGCTTGTACCCTATCTATACAGGACAGCTTGTACCCTATCTATACAGGACAGCTTGTACCCTATCTATACAGGACAGCTTGTACCCTATCTATACAGGACAGCTTGTACCCTATCTATACAGGACAGCTAGTGTTACTATACTACACCCTGTCTATACAGGACAGCTTGTACCCTATCTATACAGGACAGCTTGTACCCTATCTATACAGGACAGCTTGTACCCAATCTATACATGACAGCGTGTACCCTATCTATACAGGACAGCTTGTGTTACTATACTACACCCTATCTATACAGGACAGCTTGTACCCTATCTATACAAGACAGCTTGTACCCTATCTATACGGGACAGCTTGTGTTACTATACTACACCCTATCTATACAGAACAGCGTGTACCCTATCTATACAGGACAGCTTGTACCCTATCTATATAGGACAGCTTGTACCCTATCTATACAGGACAGCTTGTACCCTATCTATACAGGTCAGCGTGTACCCTATCTATACAGGACAGCTTGTACCCTATCTATACAGGACAGCTTGTACCCTATCTATACAGGACAGCGTGTACCCTATCTATACAGGACAGCTTGTACCCTATCTATACAGGTCAGCGTGTACCCTATCTATACAGGACAGCTTGTACCCTATCTATACAGGACAGCTTGTACCCTATCTATACAGGACAGTGTGTACCCTATCTATACAGGACAGCTTGTACCATATATATACAGGACAGCTTGTTCCCTATCTATACAGGACAGCTTGTACCCTATCTATACAGGACAGCTTGTGTTACTATACTACACCCTATCTATACAGGACAGCTTGTACCCTATCTATACAGGACAGCTTGTGTTACTATACTACACCCTATCTATATAGGACAGCTTGTACCCTATCTATACAGGACAGCTTGTACCCTATCTATACAGGACAGCTTGTACCCTATCTATACAGGACAGCTTGTGTTACTATACTACACCCTATCTATACAGGACAGCTTGTACCCTATCTATACAGGACAGCTTGTGTTACTATACTACACCCTATCTATATAGGACAGCTTGTACCCTATCTATACAGGACAGCTTGTACCCTATCTATACAGGACAGCTTGTACCCTATCTATACAGGACAGCTTGTACCCTATCTATACAGGACAGCTTGTACCCTATCTATACAGGACAGCTTGTACCCTATCTATACAGGACAGCTTGTACCCTATCTATAGAGGACAGCTTGTGTTACTATACTACACTCTATCTGTACAGGACAGCTTGTACCCTATCTGTACAGGACAGCTTGTACCCTATCTATACAGGACAGTTGGGGCTGCTGTTCACCAGTAAGGTCCTGAGGGTAGTGAACCAAGAGGACCGGAGGGGCCAGGGGACCAAGGAGCGAGGCCAGCCCAGGCATGACATCACCTTCTGGGTGTCAGAGGCACCGCGCTGGGGGGTCATCGTCAACACAGCTCTGGGGAACAGCAGTGTCAGCTCCTTCACTCAGGGTAGGACCAGGACGACTGGGAGATTTAATATCTGACTCATGTATTTCTGATCCTCCATGATCAACGAACTGCACTGGTCTGGAGTCAAATTTTGGGAGATTGGACTCAATGATGGACTCAAAACTGGGGGGGAAGGTGGGAAAGATGTCAGATGATATTCAGACCTCACTTTGTCTCTGTCAGATGATATTCAGACCTCACTTTGTCTCTGTCAGATGATATCGACCAGAGAAGGATCTGTTATATTCTTCCTGCTGGAGTCAAGTCTACCAGTGATGTGTTCTACTTCACCGTCCAATACAACGGTAAGGCCTCTCTCTCTCTCTGTCTCTCTCTCTCTCTCTGTCTCTCTCTGTCTCTGTCCCTGTCCCTGTCCCTGTTTCTGTGTCTGTCTCTCTCTCTCTCTCTCTCTCTCTCTCTCTGTCCCTGTCCCTGTTTCTGTGTGTCTCTCTCTCTCTCTGTCTCTGTGTCTCTGTCTCTGTGTTTCTGTGTCTCTGTCTCTCTCTGTCTGTCTCTGTCTGTCTCTCTCTCTCTCTCTCTCTCTCTCTCTCTGTCTCTGTCCCTGTCCCTGTCCCTGTTTCTGTGTCTGTCTCTCTCTCTCTCTCTCTCTCTCTCTCTGTCCCTGTCCCTGTCCCTGTTTCTGTGTGTCTCTCTCTCTCTCTGTCTCTGTGTCTCTGTCTCTGTGTTTCTGTGTCTCTGTCTCTCTCTCTCTCTCTCTCTCTCTCTCTCTCTCTCTCTCTCTCTCTCTCTCTCTCTCTCTCTCTGTCCCTGTCCCTGTCCCTGTCCCTGTTTCTGTGTGTCTCTCTCTCTCTCTGTCTCTGTCCCTGTCCCTGTCCCTGTTTCTGTGTGTCTCTCTCTCTCTCTCTCTCTCTCTCTCTCTCTGTCTCTGTGTCTCTGTCTCTGTGTCTCTGTCTCTCTGTCTCTCTCTGTCTGTCTCTGTCTGTCTCTCTCTCTCTCTCTCTATCTCTCTCTCTCAATTCAATTCAAGGGGCTTTATTGGCATGGGAAACATGTGTTAACATTGGTTACACAAATACACAAGGGAAAATAAATAAACATAAATATGGGTTGTATATAACAATGGTGTTTGTTATTCACTGGTTGCCATTTTCTTGTGGCAACAGGTCACACATCTTACTGCTGTGATGTTACACTGTGGTATTTCACCCAGTAGATATGGGAGTTTATCAAAATTGGGTTTGTTTTCTAATTCTTTGTGGATCTGTGTCATCTGAGGGAAATATGTGTCTCTAATATGGTCATACATTGGGCAGGAGGTTAGGAAGTGCAACTCAGTTTCCACCTCATTTTGTGGGCTGTGAGCACATAGTCTGTCTTCTCTTGAGAGCCATGTCTGCCTACGGCGGCCTTTCTCAATAGCAAGGCTATGCTCAATGAGTCTGTACATAGTCAAAGCTTTCCTTAAGTTTGGGTCAGTCACAGTGGTCAGGTATTCTGCCGCTGTGTACTCTCTGTTTAGGGCCAAATAGCATTCTAGTTTGCTCTGTTTTTTTGTTAATTCTTTCCAATGTGTCAAGTAATTATCTTTTTGGTTTCTCATGATTTGGTTTGGTCTAATTGTGTTGCTGTCCAGGGCTCTGTGGGGTCTGTTTGTATTTGTGAACAGAGCCCCAGGACCAGCTTGCTAGTCTCTTCTCCAGGTTCATTTATCTGTAGGTGATGGCTTTGTTATGGAAGGTTTGGGAATCGCTTCCTTTTAGGTGGTTGTAGAATTGAATGGCTCTTTTCTGGATTTTGATAATTTGTGGGTATTGGCCTAATTCTGCTCTGCATGCATTATTTGGTGTTTGTCCCATTTAGTGAATTCTTGGTTGGTGAGCGGACCCCAGACCTCACAACCATTAAGGGCAAAGGGCTCTATGACTGATTCAAGTATTTTTAGCCAGATCCTAATTGGTATGTTGAATTTTTTGTTCCTTTTGATGGCATAGAAGGTCTTCTTGCCTTGTCTCTCAGATCGTTCACAGCTTTGTGGAAGTTATCTGTGGCGCTGATGTTTAGGCCAAAGTATGTATAGTGTTTTGTGTGCTCTAGGGCAACAGTGTCGAGATGGAATTTGTATTTGTGGTCCTGGTGACTGGACCTTTTTTGGAACACCATTATTTTTGTCTTGCTGAGATCCACAGTTAGGGTCCAGGTCTGACAGAATCTGTGCATAAGATCTAGGTGATGCTGTAGACCCTCCTTGGTTGGGGACAGAAGCACCAGATCATCACCAAACAGTAGACATTTGATTTCAGATTCTAGTAGGGTGAGGCCGGGTGCTGCAGACTGTTCTGCTGCCCTCGCCAATTCGTTGATATATATGTTGAAGAGGGTGGGGCTTAAGCTGCATCCCTGTCTCACCCCACTGCTCTTTTGAAAGAACTTTGCCAATTTTAACCGCACACTTGTTGTTTATGTACATGGATTTTATAATGTCGTATGTTTTACCCCCAACACCACTTTCCATCAGTTTGTATTGCAGACCCTCATGCCACATTGAGTCAAAAGCTTTTTTTTAAATCAACAAAGCATGAGAAAACTTTGTCTTTGTTTTGGTTTGTTTGTTTGCCAATTAGGGTGTGCAAGGTGAATACGTGGTCTGTCGTACGGTAATTTGGTTAAAAGCCAACTTGACATTTGCTCAGGACATTGTTTTCACTGAGGAAATTTACAAGTCTGCTGTTAATGATAATGCAGAGGATTTTCCCAAGGTTGCTGTTGACGCATATTCCACAGTAGTTATTGGGGTCAAATTTGTCTCCACTTTAAGGGATTGGGGTGATCAGTCCTTGGTTCCAAATATTAGGGAAGATGCCAGAGTTGAGGATGATGTTAAAGAGTTTTAGTATAGCCAATTGGAATTTGTTGCCTGTATATTTGATCATTTCATTGAGGATACCATCAACACCACCGGCCTTTTTGGGTTGGAGGGTTTGTATGTTGTCCTGTAGTTCATTCAATGTAAATGGAGAATCCAGGGGGTCCTGGTAGTCTTTAATAGTTGATTCTATTAGTGGTTTTTGTTCTTGTTTGTTGCCCAAAATGACACCAGTTTGTAAAGAATGTTTCATTCTTTGCAGCTTTTGTACCTCATTGAGAAGAGCAAACAACCAATCAACTCTTTGTTTATTTACCATCTATTTAGACAGCTGTTGGGACTCTGGTGTAATGTTGATCTGAACTTCTCAGCAGTCTCATGCTTTGGGACTGACCTTAGTCAGACAAAGAGAGAGATAGAAAGAGAGAGAGAAGACAGAGATACATTTTACTTTTATTTAACGAGTTAAGTTTAAGCAAGTCAATAGACTGAAACAACGGCCATTTTGGTTCTAATGCATGGTGTACTCTACTATTATGAACAATTCTTTTTAATTAACCCAAGATAGACCAAAGCCTTTAGTTTCCAATAGGAGAAAATTAATCATATTGGGCAGAACAAGCAAGGAGGTGGGCAGAGCCAAGCACAAGCTAGCAAGATCTTATTGGCACATTCTAGCATGTACACTACATGACCAAAAGTATGTGGACACCTGCTCGTCGAACATCTCATTCCGAAATCATGGGCATTAATATGGAGTTGGTCCCCCCTTTGCTGCTATAACAGCCTCCACTCTTCTGGGAAGGCTTTCCACTAGATGTTGGAACATTGCTGCTATAACAGCCTCCACTCTTCTGGGAAGGCTTTCCACTAGATGTAGGAACATTGCTGCTATAACAGCCTCCACTCTTCTGGGAAGGCTTTCCACTAGATGTAGGAACATTGCTGCTATAACAGCCTCCACTCTTCTGGGAAGGCTTTCCACTAGATGTAGGAACATTGCTGCTATAACAGCCTCCACTCTTCTGGGAAGGCTTTCCACTAGATGTAGGAACATTGCTGCTATAACAGCCTCCACTCTTCTGGGAAGGCTTTCCACTAGATGTTGGAACATTGCTGCTATAACAGCCTCCACTCTTCTGGGAAGGCTTTCCACTAGATGTTGTAACATTGCTGCTATAACATCCTCCACTCTTCTGGGAAGGCTTTCCACTAGATGTAGGAACATTGCTGCTATAACAGCCTTCACTCTTCTGGGAAGGCTTTCCACTAGATGTTGGAACATTGCTGCTATAACAGCCTCCACTCTTCTGGGAAGGCTTTCCACTAGATGTTGGAACATTGCTGCTATAACAGCCTCCACTCTTCTGGGAAGGCTTTCCACTAGATGTAGGAACATTGCTGCTATAACAGCCTCCACTCTTCTGGGAAGGCTTTCCACTAGATGTAGGAACATTGCTGTGGGGACTTGCTCCATTCAGCCACAAGAGCATTAGTGAGGTCGGGCACTGATGTTGGGAGATTAGGCTCGTAGTCGGTGTTCAAATTCATCCCAAAGGTGTTCGATGGGGTTGAGGTCAGGGCTCTGTGCAGGCCTGTCAAGTTCTTCCACACCGATCTCGACAAACCATTTCTGTATGTTCCTCGCTTTGTGCAAGGGGGCATTGTCATGCTGAAACAGGAAAGGGCATTCCCCAAACTGTTGCCACAAAGTTAGAAGCACAGAATCTTCTAGAATATCATTGTATGCTATGGTTTTAAGATTTCCCTTCTGGAACTAAGGGGCCCGAACCATGAAAAACATTCCCAGACCATTATTCCTCCTCCACCAAACTTTACAGTTTACACGATGCATTCGACGGTCCCGTTCTGTGTGAGCTTGTGTGGCCTACCACTTCGCTGCTGAGCCGTTGTTGCTCCTAGACGTTTCCACTTCACAATAACAGCACTTACAGTTGACCGGGGGGCAGCTCTAGCAGGGCAGACATTTGACAAACTGACTTTGATGGGAAGGTAGCAT
>NC_088238.1:63415036-63500036 GCF_036934945.1 Oncorhynchus masou masou | reverse complement strand
CAGTTTCCCTCCTGTACTGTCATTTAAAATCTCTGATGAGGTCTCCCTCTGTCCCAGAGCCTGTGGTGTACCTGGGGAGGTCAGAGTACTCAGTAGATGAGAGTTGTGGTTACCTGGAGGTTTCAGTTTGGAGGTCTGGTACTGACCTGTCCCATAATGCATCAGTCACACTACGCTCCCGATCAACACAGCCGGTCAGCGCTCTGGGTAGGAGGACACACTATTTTTCTCTCTCACTCATCCTCTCTCTCTCTCTCTCTCTCTCTCTCTCTCTCTCTCTCTCTCTCTCTCTCTCTCTCTCTCTCTCTCTCTCTCTCTCTCTCCTCTCTCTCTCTCTCTCTCTCTCTCTCTCTCTCTCTATTTCCCTTCTCTCTCTCTCTTTCGCTCTCTTTCTTCTCTATCACTTAGGGTTAGGAGCTAGAGTCTATCTTTCACTTTTGCTCTCTCTCTTTCTCTGTCTCTTCAGTCTCTCTTCTCTGTCGATCTCTCTTCTATCTCTCTTTCACTCTCCCTTCTCTATCTCTCTTTCGCTACCTCTTCTCTGTCTCTCTTTCGTCTCTATCAATCTCTCTTTCTCTACCTCTTTCTTCTCTCTCTCTCTTCTCTATTTCTCTCTCTCTTTCTCTATCGCTCTCTCTCATTTTCTCTTTCTCAATTCCTCTCTGCCTCTCTCTCTTTCTCCCTCTCTCCCTCTTCTGTCTCTGTTCCTCATTCTTTCCCTCCCTTATTCTGTGTCTTTTTTCAAACTTTCTTTCTTATTTCTGTCTTGGAATCTTGATCTCCCTCCCTCCCTCCCTCCCACTCAACTTTCTCTTTCCCATTTGTCTTCCTTCTCCCTTCTAAACCATCCCCCTCTCACTTTCTCCCCTCCCCTTTCTCTCTCTCTCTCTCCTCCCCCTCTCCTCCCTTTCTCCACCCCCTCTTTTTCTATCCTTCCCCCTCCTCTCTCTCACCAACCATCTCCTCTCTCTCACCAACCATCTCCTCTCTCTCAATTCAATTCAAGGGGCTTTATTGACATGGGAAACATGTGTTTATGTTGCCAAAGCAAGTGAAATAGCTCATAAACAAAAGTGAAATAAAAAATAAAAATGAACAGTAAACATTATACTATAAATATACTATAAGTATATAGTTCCAAATAGTTCCATAATATAAGTTCCAAAAGAATAAAGACATTTCAAATGTCATATTATGTAACATAAATACGGATTGTATTTACAATGTTGTTTGTTCTTCACTGGTTGCCCTTTTCTTGTGGCAACAGGTCACAAATTGTGCTGCTGTGATGTCACACTGGTATTTCACCCAGTAGATATGGGAGTTTATCAAAATCTCTTTCTCTCTCTACCCCCCCCTCTCTCTCCAAGCGGGGTTGGACTACGTGGGCATTGGCCAGAGTGTTGACTTCCCACCGGGCATCACCGTGGTGACGGTGAAGGTGGCCATCTTGGATGACCTGGGTGGTCCGGTGATGGAGGGGGAGGAGTCTTTCCAGCTGGTTCTGAGCATGCCCAATAACTCATCACTAGGACGACCTAGCCTGGCTACCATTACTATCAACGACACCATGTCTGACTGTGAGTTCTAGGAGTTAGGAGACACACTATATACCTTATTGTGAGTTATAGGAGTTAGGAGACACATTACACACCTTATTGTGAGTTCTAGGAGTTGGGAGACACATTACACACCTTACTGTGAGTTCTAGGAGTTAGGAGACACACTATATACCTTACTTTTTAACATTGTCTATACTGTGCTCTTCAGAGTGGCTACATTAGGCTGTATAACGTGTTCATAACATCTCATGGTGCCTCTGTCTCTGCCTCAGTACCCAGGGTGCAGTTCAGGGAAGTGGAGCTGCGGGTGGACGAGGCCGACGGGCGGGCGGTTGCCGTGGTAACCCGTGACGGCGACCTCGGCCTCACCTCCGTTGTCAGATGTTACACGCGCCAGGGTTCCGCCCAGGTGATGACGGACTATGAGGAGAGACCAGACACGGATGAGTCCGTCGTCGCCTTCAGGCCAGGTAAGAGAGACAAACACATGGACATCAGGACCGATTGGAAGGTGTGTCCTCAATTTGCTGTTTTTCATCAGATGTCCCCATTTGTCACATAAACGTGTGTGTGTGTTTGTTTGTGTGTGTGGACATGTTTAACTATTCTTGTGGGGACCAGAAGTCCCTACAAGAATAGTAAACTAACAAAAAATTGACCAACTGGGGACATTTTGTTAGTCCCCACAAGGTCAGATGCTACTTCTAGGGGGTTTAGGGTTAGAAATAGGAGCTAGGGTTAGGAGCTAGGGTTAGGAGCTAGGGTTAGTTTCAGGATTAGGAACTAGGGTTAGGAGCTAGTGTTAGTTTTAGAGTTAGTTTTGGGGTTAGGAGCTAGTGTTAGTTTTAGGGTTAGGAGCTAGGGTTAGGAGCTAGGGTTAGTTTTAGGGTTAGGAGCTAGGGTTAGTTTTAGGATTAGGAACTAGGGTTAGGAGCTAGTGTTAGTTTTAGGGTTAGTTTTGGGGTTAGGAGCTAGTGTTAGTTTTAGGGTTAGGAGTTAGGGTTAGGAGCTAGGGTTAGTTTTAGGGTTAGGAGATAGGGTTAGGAGCTAGGGTTAGTTTTAGGGTTAGGAGCTAGTGCTAGAAGCTAGGGTTAGGAGCTAGGGTTAGGATCTAGGGTTAGAAGCTAGGGATAGGAGCTAGGGTTAGGAGCTAGGGTTAGTTTTAGGCTTAGGAGCTAGTGTTAGAAGCTAGGGTTAGGAGCTAGGGTTAGTTTTAGGGTTAGTTATAGGATTAGGAGCTAGGGTAAGTTTTCCGGTTTGGAGCTAGGGTTAGGAGCTAGAGTTAGTTTTAGGGTTTGGAGCTAGGGTTAGGAACTAGGGTTAGTTTTAGGCTTAGGAGCTAGTGTTAGAAGCTAGGGTTAGGAGCTAGGGTTAGTTTTAGGGTTAGTTTTAGCGTTAGGAGCTCGGGTTAGTTTTAGGGTTAGTTTTAGGGTTAGGAGCTAGAGTTAGTTTTAGGGTTAGGAGCTAGGGTTAGGAGCTAGGGTTAGTTTTAGGGTTAGGAGCTAGGGTTAGGAGCTAGGGTTAGGGGCTAGGTTTAGTTTTAGGGTTAATTTTAGGGTTAGGAGCTAGAGTTAGATTTAGGGTTAGGAGCTAGGGTTAGTTTTAGGGTTAGGAGCTAGGGTTAGGAGCTAGAGTTAGTTTTAGGGTTAGGAGCTAGGGTTAGGAGCTGGAGTTAGTTTTAGGGTTAGGAGCTAGGGTTAGGAGCTAGGGTTAGTTTTAGGGTTAGGAGCTAGGGTTCATTTTAGGGTTAGGAGCTAGGGTTAGGAACTAGGGTTAGGAGCTAGCATTAGGAGCTAGGTTTAGTTTTAAGGGTTAGGTGCTAGAGTTAAGAGCTAGGGATAGTTTTAGGGTTAGGGTTAGGAGCTAGGGTTAGTTTTAGGGTTAGGAGCTA
The DNA here is from genome assembly GCF_036934945.1 of Oncorhynchus masou masou. Classification (NCBI taxonomy): domain Eukaryota; kingdom Metazoa; phylum Chordata; class Actinopteri; order Salmoniformes; family Salmonidae; genus Oncorhynchus; species Oncorhynchus masou. The sequence continues at coordinate 63,496,583 of NC_088238.1, read as the reverse complement.
GGGTTAGTTTTAGGATTAGGAACTAGGGTTAGGAGCTAGTGTTAGTTTTAGGGTTAGTTTTGGGGTTAGGAGCTAGGGTTAGTTTTAGGGTTAGGAGCTAGGGTAAGTTTTAGGGTTAGGAGCTAGGGTTAGTTTTAGGATTAGGAACTAGGGTTAGGAGCTAGTGTTAGTTTTAGGGTTAGTTTTGGGGTTAGGGTTAGGGTTAGGGTTAGGGTTAGGAGCTAGGGTTAGTTTTAGGGTTAGGAGCTAGGGTTAGAGCTAGGGTTAGTTTTAGGGTTAGGAGCTAGTGTTAGAAGCTAGGGTTAGGAGCTAGGTTAGTTTTAGGGTTCGTTATAGGATTAGGAGCTAGGGTTAGTTTTCCGGTTTGGAGCTGGGGTTAGGAGCTAGAGTTAGTTTTAGGGTTTGGAGCTACGGTTAGGAACTAGGGTTAGTTTTAGGCTTAGGAGCTAGTGTTAGAAGCTAGGGTTAGGAGCTAGGGTTAGTTTTAGCGTTAGGAGCTAGGGTAAGTTTTAGGGTTAGTTTTAGGGTTAGGAGCTAGAGTTAGTTTTAGGGTTAGGAGCTAGGGTTAAGAGCTAGGGTTAGTTTTAGGGTTAGGGGCTAGGGTTAGTTTTAGGGTTAGGAGCTAGGGTTAGGAGCTGGAGTTAGTTTTAGGGTTAGGAGCTAGAGTTAGTTTTAGGGTTAGGAGCTAGGGTTAGTTTTAGGGTTAGGAGCTAGGGTTAGTTTTAGGATTAGGAACTAGGGTTAGGAGCTAGTGTTAGTTTTAGGGTTAGGAGCTAGGGTTAGTTTTAGGGTTAGGAGCTAGGGTTAGGAACTAGGGTTAGAGCTAGCATTAGGAACTAGGTTTAGTTTTAAGGGTTACGAGCTAGAGTTAGGAGCTAGGGATAGTTTTAGGGTTAGGGTTAGGAGCTAGTGTTAGTTTTAGGGTTAGAAGCTAGTGTTCGGAGCATGGGTTAGTTTTGGGGTTAGGAGCTAGGGTTAGGAGCTAGGGTTAGAAGCTAGGGTTAGGAGCTAGGGTTAGGAGTTTGGGTTAGTTTTAGGGTTAGGAGCTAGTGTTTGAAGCTAGGGTTAGGAGCTAGGGTTAGTTTTATGGTTAGTTTTAGGGTGAGGAGCTAGGGTTAGTTTTAGGGTTAGGAGCTAGGGTTAGGAACGAGGGTTAGGAGCTAGCGTTAGGAACTAGGTTTAGTTTTAAGGGTTAGGAGCTAGAGTTAGGGGCTAGGGATAGTTTTAGGGTTATAAGCTAGTGTTAGGAGCTAGGGTTAGTTTTGGGGTTAGGAGCTAGGGTTAGTTTTAGGGTTAGAAGCTAGTGTTAGGAGCTAGGGTTAGTTTTGGGGTTAGGAGCTAGGGTTAGGAGCAAGGGTTAGAAGCTAGGGTTAGGAGCTAGGGTTAGGAGCTAGGTTTAGGAGTTTGGGTTAGTTTTAGGTTTAGGAGCTAGGGTTAGTTTTACGGTTAGGAGCTAGGGTTCGTTTTAGCGGTAGTAGCTAGGGTTAGTTTTAGGGTTAGTTTTAGGGTTAGGAGCTAGGGTTAGGAACTAGGGTTAGGAGCTAGCATTAGGAGCTAGGTTTAGTTTTAAGGGTTAGGTGCTAGAGTTAAGAGCTAGGGATAATTTTAGGGTTAGGGTTAGGAGCTAGGGTTAGTTTTAGGGTTAGGAGCTAGGGTTAGTTTTAGGATTAGGAACTAGGGTTAGGAGCTAGTGTTAGTTTTAGGGTTAGTTTTGGGGTTAGGAGCTAGGGTTAGTTTTAGGGTTAGGAGCTAGGGTAAGTTTTAGGGTTAGGAGCTAGGGTTAGTTTTAGGATTAGGAACTAGGGTTAGGAGCTAGTGTTAGTTTTAGGGTTAGTTTTGGGGTTAGGGTTAGGGTTAGGGTTAGGGTTAGGAGCTAGGGTTAGTTTTAGGGTTAGGAGCTAGGGTTAGGAGCTAGGGTTAGTTTTAGGGTTAGGAGCTAGTGTTAGTTTTAGGGTTAGGAGCTAGGGTTAGGAGCTGGAGTTAGTTTTAGGGTTAGGAGCTAGAGTTAGTTTTAGGGTTAGGAGCTAGGGTTAGTTTTAGGGTTAGGAGCTAGGGTTAGTTTTAGGATTAGGAACTAGGGTTAGGAGCTAGTGTTAGTTTTAGGGTTAGGAGCTAGGGTTAGTTTTAGGGTTAGGAGCTAGGGTTAGGAACTAGGGTTAGGAGCTAGCATTAGGAACTAGGTTTAGTTTTAAGGGTTACGAGCTAGAGTTAGGAGCTAGGGATAGTTTTAGGGTTAGGGTTAGGAGCTAGTGTTAGTTTTAGGGTTAGAAGCTAGTGTTCGGAGCATGGGTTAGTTTTGGGGTTAGGAGCTAGGGTTAGGAGCTAGGGTTAGAAGCTAGGGTTAGGAGCTAGGGTTAGGAGTTTGGGTTAGTTTTAGGGTTAGGAGCTAGTGTTTGAAGCTAGGGTTAGGAGCTAGGGTTAGTTTTATGGTTAGTTTTAGGGTGAGGAGCTAGGGTTAGTTTTAGGGTTAGGAGCTAGGGTTAGGAACGAGGGTTAGGAGCTAGCGTTAGGAACTAGGTTTAGTTTTAAGGGTTAGGAGCTAGAGTTAGGGGCTAGGGATAGTTTTAGGGTTATAAGCTAGTGTTAGGAGCTAGGGTTAGTTTTGGGGTTAGGAGCTAGGGTTAGTTTTAGGGTTAGAAGCTAGTGTTAGGAGCTAGGGTTAGTTTTGGGGTTAGGAGCTAGGGTTAGGAGCAAGGGTTAGAAGCTAGGGTTAGGAGCTAGGGTTAGGAGCTAGGTTTAGGAGTTTGGGTTAGTTTTAGGTTTAGGAGCTAGGGTTAGTTTTACGGTTAGGAGCTAGGGTTCGTTTTAGCGGTAGTAGCTAGGGTTAGTTTTAGGGTTAGTTTTAGGGTTAGGAGCTAGGGTTAGGAACTAGGGTTAGGAGCTAGCATTAGGAGCTAGGTTTAGTTTTAAGGGTTAGGTGCTAGAGTTAAGAGCTAGGGATAGTTTTAGGGTTAGGGTTAGGAGCTAGGGTTAGTTTTAGGGTTAGGAACTAGGGTTAGGAGCTAGTGTTAGTTTTAGGGTTAGTTTTGGGGTTAGGAGCTAGGGTTAGTTTTAGGGTTAGGAGCTAGGGTAAGTTTTAGGGTTAGGAGCTAGGGTTAGTTTTAGGATTAGGAACTAGGGTTAGGAGCTAGTGTTAGTTTTAGGGTTAGTTTTGGGGTTAGGGTTAGGGTTAGGGTTAGGGTTAGGAGCTAGGGTTAGTTTTAGGGTTAGGAGCTAGGGTTAGGAGCTAGGGTTAGTTTTAGGGTTAGGAGCTAGTGTTAGAAGCTAGGGTTAGGAGCTAGGGTTAGTTTTAGGGTTCGTTATAGGATTAGGAGCTAGGGTTAGTTTTCCGGTTTGGAGCTGGGGTTAGGAGCTAGAGTTAGTTTTAGGGTTTGGAGCTACGGTTAGGACCTAGGGTTAGTTTTAGGCTTAGGAGCTAGTGTTAGAAGCTAGGGTTAGGAGCTAGGGTTAGTTTTAGCGTTAGGAGCTAGGGTAAGTTTTAGGGTTAGTTTTAGGGTTAGGAGCTAGAGTTAGTTTTAGGGTTAGGAGCTAGGGTTAAGAGCTAGGGTTAGTTTTAGGGTTAGGGGCTAGGGTTAGTTTTAGGGTTAGGAGCTAGGGTTAGGAGCTGGAGTTAGTTTTAGGGTTAGGAGCTAGAGTTAGTTTTAGGGTTAGGAGCTAGGGTTAGTTTTAGGGTTAGGAGCTAGGGTTAGTTTTAGGATTAGGAACTAGGGTTAGGAGCTAGTGTTAGTTTTAGGGTTAGGAGCTAGGGTTAGTTTTAGGGTTAGGAGCTAGGGTTAGGAACTAGGGTTAGGAGCTAGCATTAGGAACTAGGTTTAGTTTTAAGGGTTACGAGCTAGAGTTAGGAGCTAGGGATAGTTTTAGGGTTAGGGTTAGGAGCTAGTGTTAGTTTTAGGGTTAGAAGCTAGTGTTCGGAGCATGGGTTAGTTTTGGGGTTAGGAGCTAGGGTTAGGAGCTAGGGTTAGAAGCTAGGGTTAGGAGCTAGGGTTAGGAGTTTGGGTTAGTTTTAGGGTTAGGAGCTAGTGTTTGAAGCTAGGGTTAGGAGCTAGGGTTAGTTTTATGGTTAGTTTTAGGGTGAGGAGCTAGGGTTAGTTTTAGGGTTAGGAGCTAGGGTTAGGAACGAGGGTTAGGAGCTAGCGTTAGGAACTAGGTTTAGTTTTAAGGGTTAGGAGCTAGAGTTAGGGGCTAGGGATAGTTTTAGGGTTATAAGCTAGTGTTAGGAGCTAGGGTTAGTTTTGGGGTTAGGAGCTAGGGTTAGTTTTAGGGTTAGAAGCTAGTGTTAGGAGCTAGGGTTAGTTTTGGGGTTAGGAGCTAGGGTTAGGAGCAAGGGTTAGAAGCTAGGGTTAGGAGCTAGGGTTAGGAGCTAGGTTTAGGAGTTTGGGTTAGTTTTAGGTTTAGGAGCTAGGGTTAGTTTTACGGTTAGGAGCTAGGGTTCGTTTTAGCGGTAGTAGCTAGGGTTAGTTTTAGGGTTAGTTTTAGGGTTAGGAGCTAGAGTTAGTTTTAGGGTTAGGAGCTAGCGTTAGGAGCTAGGGTTAGTTTTAGGGTTAGGAGCTAGGGTTAGGAGCTAGGGTTAGTTTTAGGGTTAGGAGCTAGGGCTAGTTTTAGGGTGAGGAGCTTGGGTTAGTTTTAGAGTTAGGAGCTAGGGTTAGGAACTAGGTTTAGGAGCTAGGGTTAGGAGCTAGTGTTAGGAACTAGAGTTAGGAACTAGGGTTAGTTTTAGGGTTAGGAGCTAGTGTTAGGAGCTAGGGTTAGTTTTGGGGTTAGGAGCTAGGGTTAGGAGCAAGGGTTAGAAGCTAGGGTTAGGAGCTAGGGTTAGGAGCTAGGTTTAGGAGTTTGGGTTAGTTTTAGGTTTAGGAGCTAGGGTTAGTTTTACGGTTAGGAGCTAGGGTTCGTTTTAGCGGTAGTAGCTAGGGTTAGTTTTAGGGTTAGTTTTAGGGTTAGGAGCTAGAGTTAGTTTTAGGGTTAGGAGCTAGCGTTAGGAGCTAGGGTTAGTTTTAGGGTTAGGAGCTAGGGTTAGGAGCTAGGGTTAGTTTTAGGGTTAGGAGCTAGGGCTAGTTTTAGGGTGAGGAGCTTGGGTTAGTTTTAGAGTTAGGAGCTAGGGTTAGGAACTAGGTTTAGGAGCTAGGGTTAGGAGCTAGTGTTAGGAACTAGAGTTAGTTTTAGGCTTAGGAGCTAGTGTTAGAAGCTAGGGTTAGGAGCTAGGGTTAGTTTTAGGGTTAGTTTTAGCGTTAGGAGCTAGGGTTAGTTTTAGGGTTAGTTTTAGGGTTAGGAGCTAGAGTTAGTTTCAGGGTTAGGAGCAAGGGTTAGAAGCTAGGGTTAGGAGCTAGGGTTAGGAGCTAGGTTTAGGAGTTTGGGTTAGTTTTAGGTTTAGGAGCTAGGGTTAGTTTTACGGTTAGTTTTAGGGTTAGGAGCTAGAGTTAGTTTTAGGGTTAGGAGCTAGGGTTAGGAGCTAGGGTTAGTTTTAGGGTTAGGAGCTAGGGTTAGGAGCTAGGGTTAGTTTTAGGGTTAGGAGCTAGGGCTAGTTTTAGGGTGAGGAGCTTGGGTTAGTTTTAGAGTTAGGAGCTAGGGTTAGGAACTAGGTTTAGGAGCTAGGGTTAGGAGCTAGTGTTAGGAACTAGAGTTAGGAACTAGGGTTAGTTTTAGGGTTAGGAGCTAGGGTTATTTTTAGGGTTAGGAGCTAGGGTTAGGAACTAGGTTTAGGAGCTAGGGTTAGGAACTAGGTTTAGGAGCTAGGGTTAGGAGCTAGTGTTAGGAGCTAGTGTTAGGAACTAGAGTTAGTTTTAGTCTTAGGAGCTAGTGTTAGAAGCTAGGGTTAGGAGCTAGGGTTAGTTTTAGGGTTAGTTTTAGCGTTAGGAGCTAGGGTTAGTTTTAGGGTTAGTTTTAGGGTTAGGAGCTAGAGTTAGTTTCAGGGTTAGGAGCTTGGGTTAGTTTTAGAGTTAGGAGCTAGGGTTAGTTTTAGGGTTAGTTTTAGTTTTAGGAGCTAGGGGTAGTTTTAGGGTTAGGAACTAGGTTTTTTTTAGCGTTAGGAGCTCGGGTTAGTCTTAGGAGCTAGGGTTAGGTTTAGGAGAAAGGGTTAGGAGCTAGGGTTAGTTTTAGGGTTAGGATCTAGGGTTGGTTTTAGGGTTAGGAGCTAGGGTTAGCGGTTAGGATCTAGGGTTAGGGTTAGTTTTAGGGTTAGAAGCTAGAGTTAGTTTTAGGGTTAGAAGCTAGAGTTAGTTTTAGGGTTAGGTGCTGGTGTTAGATTTAGGGTTAGGAGCTAGAGTTAGGTTTAGGGGTTAGGGAAAATAGGATTTTGAATTGGACTGCTTGTGTGTGTGTGTGTGTGTGTGTGTGTGTGTGTGTGTGTGTGTGTGTGTGTGTGTGTGTGTGTGTGTGTGTGTGTGTGTGTGTGTGTGTGTGTGTGTGTGTGTGTGTGTGTGTGTGTGTGTGTGTGTGTGTGTGTGTGTGTGTGTGTGTGTGTGTGTGTGTGTGTGTGTGTGAGCGTGAGCAGCAATGTATCGTGACTCTGGTTGACGACTTAGAGTTTGAGGAAGAGGAAAAGTTTCGCCTGGTCCTCGGAATCCCCAGAAGCCAATCAGATCTGGGCTTGTTGTTGGGTGAGCAGAAGGAGATAGTCATCAGGATCACTGATAGGAGAGATAGTAAGAAAAATTATTGATTTGATTGATGATTTATTAATTCATTGATTGACTGACTGACTGATTGCCTGATTGATTGACTGACTGGCTGGCTGATTGATTGACCGATTGGCTGATTGATTGACTGACTGGCTGTCTGATTGCCTGATTGATTGACTGACTGGCTGATTGATTGCCTGATTGATTGACTGACTGGCTGATTGATTGATTGACTGGCTGATTGCCTGATTGATTGACTGACTGGCTGATTGATTGACTGACTGGCTGACTGATTGATTGACTGGCTGACTGATTGATTGACTGGCTGATTGCCTGATTGATTAACTGACTGGCTGATTGATTGATTGACTGACTGGCTGATTGATTGATTAACTGACTGGCTGATTGATTGATTGACTGACTGGCTGATTGATTGATTGACTGGCTGATTGCCTGATTGATTTACTGACTAAATGGCTGATTGATTGATTGACTGACTGGCTGATTGATTGATTGACTGGCTGATTGATTGACTGACTGGCTGATTGATTGACTGACTGGCTGATTGATTGATTGACTGGCTGATTGATTGATTGACTGGCTGATTGCCTGATTGATTGACTGACTGGCTGATTGATTGATTGACTGGCTGACTGATTGATTGACTGGCTGATTGCCTGATTGATTTACTGACTAAATGGCTGATTGATTGATTGACTGACTGGCTGATTGATTGATTAACTGACTGGCTGATTGATTGATTAACTGACTGGCTGATTGATTGATTGATTGACTGGCTGATTGCCTGATTGATTTACTGACTAAATGGCTGATTGATTGACTGACTGACTGGCTGATTGATTGCCTGATTGACTGGCTGATTGATTGATTAACTGACTGGCTGATTGATTGATTAACTGACTGGCTGATTGATTGATTAACTGACTGGCTGATTGATTGATTGACTGGCTGATTGCCTGATTGATTTACTGACTAAATGGCTGATTGATTGACTGACTGACTGGCTGATTGATTGATTAACTGACTGGCTGATTGCCTGAATGTCTGATTGATTGATTTATTAATTGATTGATTGATGAATTGATGTTTCCAGAGTCTGTGATCAGGTTCTCCGAGCCTCGATACACGGTGAGTGAGCCAGTTGCCCACGGCGAGATAACCGTGCTGAGGGTTGCCGTGCAGCGCCATGGCGATGTCTCCAGGGTGTCGGTAGTGCGTGTGCACACTAAAGATGGCTCTGCTCACTCTGGACAAGACTACAACCCTCTGTCACAGGGTGAGGAGGGGCAAGGGAGGGGAGGAGGGGAGAGAGGGGGGAGGAGGGGAAGAGAGGGGAGGAGGGGAGAGAGGGAGGAGGGGAAGAGAGGGGAGGAGGGGAGAGAGGGGAGGAGGGGAAGAGAGGGGGAGGAGGGGCAAGGGAGGGGAGGAGGGGAGAGGGGGAGAGAGGGGAGGAGGGGCAAGGGGAGGGGAGGGGGGAAGAGAGTGGAGGAGGGGAGAGAGGGGAGGGGGGGAGAGAGGGGAGGAGGGGAGAGAGGGGGAGGGGAGGGAGAGAGGGGAGGGGGGGGCAAGAGAGGGGAGGAGGGGGAGGGAGAGGGGAGGAGGGGCAAGAGAGGGGAGGGGGAAGAGAGGGGAGGAGGGGCAAGAGAGGGGAGGGGGGGGGGAAGAGAGGGGGAGGAGGGGCAAGGGAGGGAGGAGGGGGGAGAGAGGGGAGGGGGGAGAGAGGGGAGGAGGGGCAAGGGAGGGGAGGGGGAGAGAGGGGAGGAGGGGGAGAGAGGGGAGTGGGGGCAAGAGAGGGGAGGAGGGGGAAGAGAGGGGAGGGAGGGGGAAGAGAGGGGAGGAGGGGCAAGAGAGGGGAGGGGGAAGAGAGGGGAGGAGGGGCAAGAGAGGGGAGGAGGGGGAGGAGAGGGGAGGAGGGGGCAAGAGGGGGGAGGGGGAAGAGAGGGGAGGAGGGGCAAGAGAGGGGAGGGGGGAAGAGAGGGGAGGAGGGGCAAGGGAGGGGAGGAGGGGAGAGAGGGGAGGGGGAGAGGGAGGAGGGGCAAGGGAGGGGAGGGGGAGAGAGGGGAGGAGGGGGAGAGAGGGGAGTGGGGGCAAGAGAGGGGAGGAGGGGGAAGAGAGGGAGGAGGGGGAAGAGAGGGGAGGAGGGGCAAGAGAGGGGAGGGGGAAGAGAGGGGAGGAGGGGCAAGAGAGGGGAGGGGGAAGAGAGGGGAGGGGGGCAAGGGAGGGGAGGAGGGGAGAGAGGGGAGAGAGGGGAGGTGGGGCAAGTGATGGGAGGGGGAAGAGAGGGGAGGAGGGGAGAGAGGGGAGGGGGAGAGAGGGGAGGAGGGGCAAGGGAGGGGAGGGGGAAGAGAGGGGAGGAGGGGAGAGAGGGGAGGAGGGGAGAGAGGGGAGGAGGGGCAAGAGAGGGGAGGAGGGGCAAGAGAGGGGAGGAGGGGAAGATAGGGGACGAAGGGCCAGAGAGGGGAGGAGGGGGAAGAGAGAGGAGGGGGAAGGGGAGGAGGGCTAGGAGGGGGAGGGAAAGAGATAATCGAGAGAAAGAGAGTGAAAGAGTGGTACACAATGCAGAGAGAGTATCTATTTCCGAAATATGAAAAAAAATCTACAACTATAAAAAGAAACAACTATAACTTGCTGTTTGCCCGTTTCCCCAGAGCTGGTGTTTTCTGAGGGCCAGACAGAGCATCTAGTAGAGGTAGAGGTTCTGTATGACGAGGAGGGAGAGATGAGAGAGACCTTCACCCTACAGCTCACACCAGACCAACATATGGTGGCTGACACACAGGTGAGAGACATGAGACAGGTGAGACACCAAACCAAATCACTCCAATTTAGTTGAACATCTAACTCTGTGATTAAGCTGATGAAAGTCAATTGTTGAGTAGAGATCAGAAGAGTCCAGTAGAGACCAGTAGAATCTAGTAGAGACTAGTAGAATATAATAGAGTCCAGTAGAATCTAGTAGAGACCAGTGGAATCTAGTAGAGACCAGTAGAATCTAGTAGAGTCCAGTAGAGACCAGTAGAGGCCAGTAGAGGCCAGCAGAGTCTAGTAGAGACCATTACAGACCAGTTCAGACTAGTAGAGACCTGTAGAGACCAGTAGAGACCAGTAAAGACTAGTAGAGACCAGTAGAGTCTAGTAGAGAACAGTAGAGACCAGTAGAGACTGTTAGAGACCAATATAATCTAGTAGAGACTAGTAGAGACTAGTAGAGACCAGTGGAGACTAGTAGAGACCAATACAATCTAGCAGAGTCCAGTAGAGACCAGTAGCGACTAGTAGAGACCAGTAGAGACCCGTAGAGACCAGTAGAGACCAGTAGAGACCAGTAGAGACTAGTAGAGCCTAGCAGAGACCAGTAGAGACCCGTAGAGACCAGTAGAGACCAGTAGAGACTAGTAGAGACCAGTAGAGACTAGTAGAGACTAGTAGAGACTAGTAGAGCCTAGCAGAGACCAGTAGAGACTAGCAGAGACTAGTAGAGACCAGTAGAGTCCAGTAGAGACTAGTAGAGACCAGTAGAGACCAGTAGAGACCAGTAGAGACTAGTAGAGACCAGTAGAGACCCGTAGAGTCCAGTAGAGACCAGTAGAGACCAGTAGAGACCAGTAGAGACTAGTAGAGCCTAGCAGAGACCAGTAGAGACCAGTAGAGATCCGTAGAGACCAGTAGAGACCAGTAGAGACTAGTAGAGACCAGTAGAGACTAGTAGAGACCAGTAGAGACTAGTAGAGACTAGTAGAGCCTAGCAGAGACCAGTAGAGACTAGCAGAGACTAGCAGAGACTAGTAGAGACCAGTAGAGTCCAGTAGAGACTAGTAGAGACCAGTAGAGACCAGTAGAGACCAGTAGAGACCAGTAGAGACCAGTAGATACTAGTAGAGACCAGTAGAGACTAGTAGAGACCAGTAGAGGCCAGTAGAGGCCAGTAGAGACTAGTAGAGACCAGTAGAGACCAGTAGAGACCAGTAGATACCAGTAGATACCAGTAAAGACCAGTAGATACCAGTAGAGACTAGTAAAGACCAGTAGAGACCAGTAGAGACTAGTAGAGACTAGTAGAGACTAGTAGAGACCAGTAGAGACCAGTAGAGACCAGTAGAGACCAGTAGAGACTAGTAGAGACCAGAGAGACCAGTAGATACCAGTAGAGACCAGTAGAGACCAGTAGAGACTAGCAAAGACCAGTAGAGACCAGTAGAGACCAGTAGAGACCAGTAAAGACTAGTAGAGACCAGTACAGACCAGTAGAGACCGGTAGAGTCTAGTAGAGACCAGTAGAGACCACAAGATGGATAAAAGACTTTGCATCAGTTTTTGCCTCCCTCCTCCAGGTGACCAAGGCAACAGTGTTCATTGAGGAGAAGGAGGGGGGTGATGTGGGGGGCATTACGTTCCCTGCTGTACCCCTCGTGGTGTCCTTACTGGTCTATGATGACCCAACTCTCGCCTCAACCCCAACCAGCCCCCACCCCCCCACCGGGTACCCCCTTGTGTGTGTGACGGTGAGTTCCTCTGACATACAGCGCATTCAGAAAGTATTCAGACCCCTTGACATTTTCTACATTCAGTTACGTTACAGCCTCATTCTAAAATGGATTAAATTGTTTGCTTTTCTCAACAATCTACACACAATGTCCAATAATGACAAAGCAAAAACAATTTTTAATCAAGGATCTCTCTGTACTTTGCTCCGTTCATCTTTCCGTCGATCCTGACGAGTCTCCCAGTCCCTGTCGCTGAAATACATCCCCACAGCATGATGCTGCCACCACCATGCTTCACCATAAGGATGGTGCCAGGTTTCCTCCAGACGTGACGCTTGGCATTCAGGCCAAATAGTTCAATCTTGGTTTCATCAGATCAGAGAATCTTGTTTCTCACGGTCTGAGAGTCTTTAGGTGCCTTTTGGCAAACTCCAAGAGGTCTGTCATGTGCCTTTTACAGAGGAGTGGCTTCCGTCTGGTCACTCTACCATAAAGCCTGATTGGTGGAGTGCTGCAGAGATGGTTGTCCTTCAGGAAGTTTCTCCCATCTCCACAGAGGAACTCTGGAGCTCTGTTAGAGTGACCATCGTGTTTTTGGTCACCTCCCTGACCAAGGCCCTTCTCTCCCGATTGCTTAGTTAGTCCAGGCGGCCAGCTCTAGGAAGAGTCTTGGTGGTTCCAAACTTCTTCCATTAAAGAATGATGGAGCTCGGTCTCCCAGGTGGTGCAGTGGTCTAAGGCACTGAATTGCAGTGCTAGAGGTGTCACTACAGACCCGGGTTCGATCCCAGGCTGTATCACAACCGGCCGTGATCGGGAGTCCCATAGGGTGGCACACAATTGGCCCAGCGTCGTCCGGGTTAGGGGAGGGTTTTGCTGGGGGGGCTTTACTTGGCTCATTGCGCTTGTAGCGACTCCTTGTGGCGGGCAGGGCGCCTGCAGGCTGACGTCGGTTGTCAGTTGAACGGTGTTTCCTCAAAACACACTGGCGTCTTCCAGATTAAGCGGGCGGGTTTTAAGAAGCGCGGTTTGGTCATGTTACAGAGGACGCATGACACGACCTTCACCTCCCTGACACGACCTTCGCCTCCCTGACACGACCTTCGCCTCCCTGACACGACCTTCGCCTCCCTGGCCCTTTGGGGAGAAGAAGGGGGTATAAAAAATAAATACAAATAAAATGATGGAGGCCACTTTGTTCTCGGGGACCTTCAATGCTGCAGTAATGTTTTGGTACCCTCCCCCAGATCTGTGCCTTGACAGAATCCTGTCTCAAGAGCTCTATGGACAACTCCTTCCACCTCATGGCTTGGTTTTTGCTCTGACATAGACTGTCACCTGTGGGACCTTATATAGACAGGTTGTGTGCCTTTCTAAATCATGTCCAATCAGTTGAATTTACCACAGGTGGACTCCAATCTCAAGGGTGATCAATGGAAACAGGATGCACCTGAGCTCAATTTCGAGTCTCATAGCAAAAGGTCTTAATACTTATGTAAATAAGGTATTTTTTAAATAAATTTGCAAACATTTCTAAACACATGTTTTGGCTTTGTAATTATTGGCTATTGTGTGTAGATTGATGGAAAATGTTCTATTGAATCCATTTTAGAACAAGGCTGTGATGTAACAAAATGTGGAAAAAGGGAAGGGGGTCTGAATACCTTCTGAATGCACCTTAGGACCATATATGGTTGGGAAACCCCCAAATGTCTCCATGGTAACTGTGTTTTGTACCCCTCCCCCACCCGCCTTCCACCTTTCAGGCCTGTGACCCCCACTACCCGGACTACAGTCGTACCTTGTCTCTTTGCGTCTCCGAGGGTATCAACAACACCCTGACAGAGTACCGCTGGCTCCTGGGGTCCCCAGGGACTCCTGATGGTGTAGCTAGCCCACCGAGGGAGCTCCACGCTGGGACCTTCCTCACCTCTACCAGGTTCAGAATCCAAGAAAGCCCCCGAAATAAACAATACAGCTAACACCTTATTACTGCACATGTCTTACAAGCTCTGTCTTTACTGATAGCTGCTTCGTTGAAGGGAGCTTTCGTTACAATGACTGTGATATGAGTCTGTCTCACCTAGCTACCTTAAGTTGAAAACACTATAGTAAGTTACTCTGGATAAGAGCGTCTGCGTGGAGTGGAGTGGAGCCCTTTCCTCCACCAGGTTAGAGTTGAGCCCTTTCCATTCCTCCACCAGGTTAGAGTTGAGCCCTTTCCTTTCCTCCACCAGGTTAGAGTTGAGCCCTTTCCATTCCTCCACCAGGTTAGGGGGGAGCCCTTTCCTCCACCAGGTTAGAGTTGATCCCTTTACTCCACCAGGTTAGAGTGGAGCCCTTTCCTTTCCTCCACCAGGTTAGAGTGGAGCCCTTTCCTCCACCAGGTTAGAGTTGAGCCCTTTCCATTCCTCCACCAGGTTAGAGTGGAGCCCTTTCCTCCACCAGGTTAGAGTTGAGCCCTTTCCATTCCTCCACCAGGTTAGAGTGGAGCCCTTTCCTTTCCTCCACCAGGTTAGAGTTGGGCCCTTTCCTTTCCTCCACCAGGTTAGAGTGGAGCCCTTTCCTTTCCTCCACCAGGTTAGAGTGGAGCCCTTTCCTTTCCTCCACCAGGTTAGAGTGGAGCCCTTTCCTTTCCTCCACCAGCTTAGAGTTGAGCCCTTTCCTTTCCTCCACCAGGTTAGAGTGGAGCCCTTTCCATTCCTCCACCAGGTTAGAGTTGAGCCCTTTCCATTCCTCCTCCAGGTTAGAGTTGAGCCCTTTCCTTTCCTCCACCAGGTTAGAGTTGAGCCCTTTCCTTTCCTCCACCAGGTAAGAGTGGAGCCCTTTCCTTTCCTCCACCAGGTTAGAGTTGAGCCCTTTCCTCCACCAGGTTAGAGTGGAGCCCTTTCCTTACCTCCACCAGGTTAGAGTGGAGCCCTTTCCTTTCCTCCACCAGGTTAGAGTGGAGCCCTTTCCTTACCTCCACCAGGTTAGAGTTGAGCCCTTTCCTTTCCTCCACCAGGTTAGAGTGGAGCCCTTTCCTTTCCTCCACCAGGTTAGAGTTGGGCCCTTTCCTCCACCAGGTTAGAGTGGAGCCCTTTCCTTTCCTCCACCAGGTTAGAGTTGAGCCCTTTCCTCCACCAGGTTAGAGTGGAGCCCTTTCCTTTCCTCCACCAGGTTAGAGTTGGGCCCTTTCCTCCACCAGGTTAGAGTGGAGCCCTTTCCTTTCCTCCACCAGGTTAGAGTGGAGCCCTTTCCTTTCCTCCACCAGGTTAGAGTTGAGCCCTTTCCTCCACCAGGTTAGAGTTGAGCCCTTTCCTTTCCTCCACCAGGTTAGAGTTGAGCCCTTTCCTTTCCTCCACCAGGTTAGAGTTGAGCCCTTTCCTCCACCAGGTTAGAGTGGAGCCCTTTCCTTTCCTCCAACAGGTTACAGTTGAGCCCTTTCCTTACCTCCACCAGGTTAGAGTGGAGCCCTTTCCTTTCCTCCACCAGGTTAGAGTTGGGCCCTTTCCTTTCCTCCACCAGGTTAGAGTGGAGCCCTTTCCTTTCCTCCACCAGGTTAGAGTTGGGCCCTTTCCTTTCCTCCACCAGGTTAGAGTTGAGCCCTTTCCTTTCCTCCACCAGGTTAGAGTTGAGCCCTTTCCTCCACCAGGTTAGAGTGGAGCCCTTTCCTTTCCTCCACCAGTTAGAGTTGAGCCCTTTCCTTTCCTCCACCTGGTTAGAGTTGGGCCCTTTCCTTTCCTCCTCCAGGTTAGAGTTGAGCCCTTTCCTTTCCTCCACCAGGTTAGAGTTGAGCCCTTTCCATTCCTCCACCAGGTTAGAGTGGAGCCCTTTCCTCCACCAGGTTAGAGTTGATCCCTTTACTCCACCAGGTTAGAGTGGAGCCCTTTCCTTTCCTCCACCAGGTTAGAGTGGAGCCCTTTCCTCCACCAGGTTAGAGTTGAGCCCTTTCCATTCCTCCACCAGGTTAGAGTGGAGCCCTTTCCTCCACCAGGTTAGAGTTGAGCCCTTTCCATTCCTCCACCAGGTTAGAGTGGAGCCCTTTCCTTTCCTCCACCAGGTTAGAGTTGGGCCCTTTCCTTTCCTCCACCAGGTTAGAGTGGAGCCCTTTCCTTTCCTCCAACAGGTTAGAGTGGAGCCCTTTCCTTTCCTCCACCAGGTTAGAGTGGAGCCCTTTCCTTTCCTCCACCAGGTTAGAGTGGAGCCCTTTCCTTTCCTCCACCAGGTTAGAGTTGAGCCCTTTCCTTTCCTCCACCAGGTTAGAGTGGAGCCCTTTCCATTCCTCCACCAGGTTAGAGTTGAGCCCTTTCCATTCCTCCTCCAGGTTAGAGTTGAGCCCTTTCCTTTCCTCCACCAGGTTAGAGTTGAGCCCTTTCCTTTCCTCCACCAGGTAAGAGTGGAGCCCTTTCCTTTCCTCCACCAGGTTAGAGTTGAGCCCTTTCCTCCACCAGGTTAGAGTGGAGCCCTTTCCTTACCTCCACCAGGTTAGAGTGGAGCCCTTTCCTTTCCTCCACCAGGTTAGAGTGGAGCCCTTTCCTTACCTCCACCAGGTTAGAGTTGAGCCCTTTCCTTTCCTCCACCAGGTTAGAGTGGAGCCCTTTCCTTTCCTCCACCAGGTTAGAGTTGGGCCCTTTCCTCCACCAGGTTAGAGTGGAGCCCTTTCCTTTCCTCCACCAGGTTAGAGTTGAGCCCTTTCCTCCACCAGGTTAGAGTGGAGCCCTTTCCTTTCCTCCACCAGGTTAGAGTTGGGCCCTTTCCTCCACCAGGTTAGAGTGGAGCCCTTTCCTTTCCTCCACCAGGTTAGAGTGGAGCCCTTTCCTTTCCTCCACCAGGTTAGAGTTGAGCCCTTTCCTCCACCAGGTTAGAGTTGAGCCCTTTCCTTTCCTCCACCAGGTTAGAGTTGAGCCCTTTCCTTTCCTCCACCAGGTTAGAGTTGAGCCCTTTCCTCCACCAGGTTAGAGTGGAGCCCTTTCCTTTCCTCCAACAGGTTACAGTTGAGCCCTTTCCTTACCTCCACCAGGTTAGAGTGGAGCCCTTTCCTTTCCTCCACCAGGTTAGAGTTGGGCCCTTTCCTTTCCTCCACCAGGTTAGAGTGGAGCCCTTTCCTTTCCTCCACCAGGTTAGAGTTGGGCCCTTTCCTTTCCTCCACCAGGTTAGAGTTGAGCCCTTTCCTTTCCTCCACCAGGTTAGAGTTGAGCCCTTTCCTCCACCAGGTTAGAGTGGAGCCCTTTCCTTTCCTCCACCAGTTAGAGTTGAGCCCTTTCCTTTCCTCCACCTGGTTAGAGTTGGGCCCTTTCCTTTCCTCCTCCAGGTTAGAGTTGAGCCCTTTCCTTTCCTCCACCAGGTTAGAGTTGAGCCCTTTCCATTCCTCCACCAGGTTAGAGTGGAGCCCTTTCCTCCACCAGGTTAGAGTTGATCCCTTTACTCCACCAGGTTAGAGTGGAGCCCTTTCCTTTCCTCCACCAGGTTAGAGTGGAGCCCTTTCCTCCACCAGGTTAGAGTTGAGCCCTTTCCATTCCTCCACCAGGTTAGAGTGGAGCCCTTTCCTCCACCAGGTTAGAGTTGAGCCCTTTCCATTCCTCCACCAGGTTAGAGTGGAGCCCTTTCCTTTCCTCCACCAGGTTAGAGTTGGGCCCTTTCCTTTCCTCCATCAGGTTAGAGTGGAGCCCTTTCCTTTCCTCCAACAGGTTAGAGTGGAGCCCTTTCCTTTCCTCCACCAGGTTAGAGTGGAGCCCTTTCCTTTCCTCCACCAGGTTAGAGTGGAGCCCTTTCCTTTCCTCCACCAGGTTAGAGTGGAGCCCTTTCCTTTCCTCCACCAGGTTAGAGTTGAGCCCTTTCCATTCCTCCTCCAGGTTAGAGTTGAGCCCTTTCCTTTCCTCCACCAGGTTAGAGTTGAGCCCTTTCCTTTCCTCCAACAGGTTAGAGTGGAGCCCTTTCCTTTCCTCCACCAGGTTAGAGTTGAGCCCTTTCCTCCACCAGGTTAGAGTGGAGCCCTTTCCTTACCTCCACCAGGTTAGAGTGGAGCCCTTTCCTTTCCTCCACCAGGTTAGAGTGGAGCCCTTTCCTTACCTCCACCAGGTTAGAGTTGAGCCCTTTCCTTTCCTCCACCAGGTTAGAGTGGAGCCCTTTCCTTTCCTCCACCAGGTTAGAGTTGGGCCCTTTCCTCCACCAGGTTAGAGTGGAGCCCTTTCCTTTCCTCCACCAGGTTAGAGTTGAGCCCTTTCCTCCACCAGGTTAGAGTGGAGCCCTTTCCTTTCCTCCACCAGGTTAGAGTTGGGCCCTTTCCTCCACCAGGTTAGAGTGGAGCCCTTTCCTTTCCTCCACCAGGTTAGAGTGGAGCCCTTTCCTTTCCTCCACCAGGTTAGAGTTGAGCCCTTTCCTCCACCAGGTTAGAGTTGAGCCCTTTCCTTTCCTCCACCAGGTTAGAGTTGAGCCCTTTCCTTTCCTCCACCAGGTTAGAGTTGAGCCCTTTCCTCCACCAGGTTAGAGTGGAGCCCTTTCCTTTCATCCACCAGGTTAGAGTTGAGCCCTTTCCTTACCTCCACCAGGTTAGAGTGGAGCCCTTTCCTTTCCTCCACCAGGTTAGAGTTGGGCCCTTTCCTTTCCTCCACCAGGTTAGAGTGGAGCCCTTTCCTTTCCTCCACCAGGTTAGAGTTGGGCCCTTTCCTTTCCTCCACCAGGTTAGAGTTGAGCCCTTTCCTTTCCTCCACCAGGTTAGAGTTGAGCCCTTTCCTCCACCAGGTTAGAGTGGAGCCCTTTCCTTTCCTCCACCAGTTAGAGTTGAGCCCTTTCCTTACTTCCACCAGGTTAGAGTGGAGCCCTTTCCTCTCCTCCATCAGGTTAGAGTGGAGCCCTTTCCTTTCCTCCACCAGGTTAGAGTGGAGCCCTTTCCTCCACCAGGTTAGAGTTGAGCCCTTTCCTTTCCTCCACCAGGTTAGAGTTGAGCCCTTTCCTTTCCTCCACCAGGTTAGAGTTGAGCCCTTTCCTTTCCTCCACCAGGTTAGAGTGGAGCCCTTTCCTCTCCTCCATCAGGTTAGAGTGGAGCCCTTTCCTTTCCTCCACCAGGTTAGAGTTGAGCCCTTTCCTTTCCTCCTCCAGGTTAGAGTTGAGCCCTTTCCTTTCCTCCACCAGGTTAGAGTTGAGCCCTTTCCTTTCCTCCACCAGGTTAGAGTGGAGCCCTTTCCATTCCTCCACCAGGTTAGAGTTGAGCCCTTTCCTTTCCTCCTCCAGGTTAGAGTTGAGCCCTTTCCTTTCCTCCTCCAGGTTAGAGTTGAGCCCTTTCCTTTCCTCCACCAGGTTAGAGTGGAGCCCTTTCCTCCACCAGGTTAGAGTGGAGCCCTTTCCATTCCTCCACCAGGTTAGAGTTGAGCCCTTTCCTTTCCTCCACCAGGTTAGAGTTGAGCCCTTTCCTTTCCTCCACCAGGTTAGAGTGGAGCCCTTTCCTCCACCAGGTTAGAGTGGAGCCCTTTCCTCCACCAGGTTAGAGTGGAGCCCTTTCCTTTCCTCCACCAGTTAGAGTTGAGCCCTTTCCTTACTTCCACCAGGTTAGAGTGGAGCCCTTTCCTTTCCTCCACCAGTTAGAGTTGAGCCCTTTCCTTACTTCCACCAGGTTAGAGTGGAGCCCTTTCCTCTCCTCCATCAGGTTAGAGTGGAGCCCTTTCCTTTCCTCCACCAGGTTAGAGTGGAGCCCTTTCCTCCACCAGGTTAGAGTTGAGCCCTTTCCTTTCCTCCACCAGGTTAGAGTTGAGCCCTTTCCTTTCCTCCACCAGGTTAGAGTTGAGCCCTTTCCTTTCCTCCACCAGGTTAGAGTGGAGCCCTTTCCTCTCCTCCATCAGGTTAGAGTGGAGCCCTTTCCTTTCCTCCACCAGGTTAGAGTTGAGCCCTTTCCTTTCCTCCTCCAGGTTAGAGTTGAGCCCTTTCCTTTCCTCCACCAGGTTAGAGTTGAGCCCTTTCCTTTCCTCCACCAGGTTAGAGTGGAGCCCTTTCCATTCCTCCACCAGGTTAGAGTTGAGCCCTTTCCTTTCCTCCTCCAGGTTAGAGTTGAGCCCTTTCCTTTCCTCCTCCAGGTTAGAGTTGAGCCCTTTCCTTTCCTCCACCAGGTTAGAGTGGAGCCCTTTCCTCCACCAGGTTAGAGTGGAGCCCTTTCCATTCCTCCACCAGGTTAGAGTTGAGCCCTTTCCTTTCCTCCACCAGGTTAGAGTTGAGCCCTTTCCTTTCCTCCACCAGGTTAGAGTGGAGCCCTTTCCTCCACCAGGTTAGAGTGGAGCCCTTTCCATTCCTCCACCAGGTTAGAGTTGAGCCCTTTCCTTTCCTCCACCAGGTTAGAGTTGAGCCCTTTCCTCCACCAGGTTAGAGTTGAGCCCTTTCCTCCACCAGGTTAGAGTGGAGCCCTTTCCTTTCCTCCTCCAGGTTAGAGTTGAGCCCTTTCCTCCACCAGGTTAGAGTTGAGCCCTTTCCTTTCCTCCACCAGGTTAGAGTTGAGCCCTTTCCTTTCCTCCTCCAGGTTAGAGTTGAGCCCTTTCCTCCACCAGGTTAGAGTTGAGCCCTTTCCTTTCCTCCACCAGGTTAGAGTTGAGCCCTTTCCTTTCCTCCTCCAGGTTAGAGTTGAGCCCTTTCCTCCACCAGGTTAGAGTTGAGCCCTTTCCTTTCCTCCACCAGGTTAGAATTGAGCCCTTTCCTTTCCTCCACCAGTTTTGATTTGAGCCCTTCCTTTCCTCCACCAGGTTAGAGTTGAGCCCTTTCCTTTCCTCCACCTGGTTAGAATTGAGCCCTTTCCTTTCCTCCACCAGGTTAGAGTTGAGCCCTTTCCTTTCCTCCACCAGGTTAGAGTGGAGCCCTTTCCTTTCCTCCACCAGGTTAGAGTGGAGCCCTTTCCTCCACCAGGTTAGAGTTGAGCCCTTTCCTTTCCTCCACCAGGTTAGAGTGGAGCCCTTTCCTCCACCAGGTTAGAGTGGAGCCCTTTCCATTCCTCCACCAGTTTTGATTTGAGCCCTTCCTTTCCTCCACCAGGTTAGAGTTGAGCCCTTTCCTTTCCTCCACCTGGTTAGAATTGAGCCCTTTCCTTTCCTCCACCAGGTTAGAGTTGAGCCCTTTCCTTTCCTCCACCAGGTTAGAGTGGAGCCCTTTCCTTTCCTCCACCAGGTTAGAGTGGAGCCCTTTCCTTTCCTCCACCAGGTTAGAGTGGAGCCCTTTCCTCCACCAGGTTAGAGTGGAGCCCTTTCCTTTCCTCCACCAGGTTAGAGTGGAGCCCTTTCCTTTCCTCCACCAGGTTAGAGTGGAGCCCTTTCCTTTCCTCCACCAGGTTAGAGTGGAGCCCTTTCCTCCACCAGGTTAGAGTTGAGCCCTTTCCTTTCCTCCACCAGGTTAGAGTGGAGCCCTTTCCTCCACCAGGTTAGAGTGGAGCCCTTTCCTCCACCAGGTTAGAGTTGAGCCCTTTCCTTTCCTCCACCAGGTTAGAGTGGAGCCCTTTCCTCCACCAGGTTAGAGTGGAGCCCTTTCCTTTCCTTCACCAGGTTAGAGTGGAGCCCTTTCCTTACCTCCTCCAGGTTAGAGTGGAGCCCTTTCCTTACCTCCACCAGGTTAGAGTGGAGCCCTTTCCTCCACCAGGTTAGAGTGGAGCCCTTTCCTTTCCTCCACCAGGTTAGAGTGGAGCCCTTTCCTTTCCTCCACCAGGTTAGAGTGGAGCCCTTTCCTTTCCTCCTCCAGGTTAGAGTGGAGCCCTTTCCTTTTCTTTCCTATACCAGGTCCATGCTGCTGGATGCTGTTTACCTTCAGGCAGGGGCCAGGGTGCAGTGCTCTGCCCGAGCTGTGAGCACGACGGGACGGGGAGGACTGGGGCTGACTAGCCCTCAGGTGGAGGTCAGCATGGAGGAGGGTGAGTAGTATAAGTGAAATAAGAGAAAATAAAAGTCTCTGCTTCAGACTGGATGCAGTAGGCTACATTACCATATATCCTAACTGTTGTTCTCCTTTCATCCCCATGTCTGTGCCCTCTTCATGATTGATTGATTAGTTATTGTGTCACCCTACAAGTTGTTGTCACGTCCTCTTACAGGTCTGTGCCCTCCTCATACCCCTGGGGCGATTGGGGCTGAACCGTTCTCTGCTAAGATCCGCTACACTGGACCAGACGACCCACAGCACCCCAACCTCATCAGGCTAACCGTCACTATGCCACATGTAGATGGTACCTGACCTCACGCCTTTGACCCCTAAACTATTAACTCTCACCCATCACATCACCAGCTGTCCTCTTTCCACCCTGGCACTATCCTTGACCTCTCAATTGACCCTGACCCCTCACCTCTCAACTTTGAACTCTCACCTCTCACCCCTGACCCCTCACCCCTTACCTCTTGCCTTTGAACTCTCACCCCTCACCTCTCCCCTTTGAATTCTCAGCTCTCACCTCTCCCCTTTGAACTCTCAGCTCTCACCTCTCCCCCTTTTTTGATCACTCAACCACAATCGGTCGCATTGACACCATACCTGACCTCCAACCTTTGACCCCTCTGGGTCTAACCCCTCACCTGTCTCTCCCCAGGTATGCTGCCATTCATCTCCACCCGTCCCCTTTCCAACCTGGCACTAACCCTGAACCACGACCCCTCTCGGTTGGGGAACCACCGTTGTTCCAACCTCCAGGGGGGGCCAGGCGATGCCAGAGATACCCGTCTGGGGCTCACCTCGGCTGGGGTGGCCGTGACCGGCGTGGTGGGAGGGTCTCACCTCCGGAATAGCATAGCTCAGGACGGAGCTCTCTCCCTGCGTTT
Organism: Oncorhynchus masou masou; assembly: GCF_036934945.1. Taxonomy (NCBI): domain Eukaryota; kingdom Metazoa; phylum Chordata; class Actinopteri; order Salmoniformes; family Salmonidae; genus Oncorhynchus; species Oncorhynchus masou. Next base: position 63,474,710 of record NC_088238.1, on the reverse strand, counting down.
CTATAACAGTCTGGACCTGGAGACGTGTGTCTGGAGCTTCTCTGGATACTACAGCATCAGCGACCTGCTGTCTGACTGTGGGGGGACCGTAAAGACGGACGGACAGGTAGGAACTAGTATTACATAAAAGTAGGAACCAATCTTTCAGGCCAATGGTGATCCATTTAAAAATCCTTCCTTCCTCCCTCACCCTCTTGCCCCGCAAGTGTCAACTCGTCAGACGTCATGATACGTCATCAGAAGTGTCCACTCAATTTGAGGGCTGAGTAGCTCCCCTTATCTCTAATGATACTTCTTCCCCTTATCTCTAATGATACTTCCTCCCCTTTTCTCTAATGATACTTCCTCCCCTTTTCTCGAATGCTACTTTCTCCCCTTATCTCTAATTCTACTTCCTCCCCTTAACTCAAATTCTACTTCCTCCCCTTATCTCTAATGCTACTTCTTCCCCTTATCTCAAATTCTACTTCCTGTCCTTATCTCTAATGCTACTTCCTCCCCTTATCTCTAATGCTACTTCCTCCCCTTATCTCTAATGCTACTTCTTCCCCTTATCTCTAATGCTACTTCCTCCCCTTATCTCTAATGCTACTTCCTCCCCTTATCTCTAATGCTACTTCTTCCCCTTATCTCTAATGCTACTTCCTCCCCTTATCTCTAATGCTACTTCCTCCCCTTATATTTAATGCTTAATTCCTCCCCTTATCTCTAATGCTACTTCCTCCCCTTATCTCTAATGCTACTTCCTCCCCTTATCTCTAATGCTACTTCCTCCCCTTATCTCTAATGCTACTTTCTTCTCCTTATCTCTAATGATACTTCCTCCCCTTATTTCTAATGCTACCTCCTTCCATTATCTCTAATGCTACTTCAACCCTTATCTCTAATGCTACTTCCTCCCCTTATCTCTAATGCTACTTCCTCCCCTTATCTCTAATGTTACTTCCTCCCCTTATCTCTAATGCTACTTCTTCCCCTTATCTCTAATGCGACTTCCTCCCCTTATCTCTAATGCTACTTCCTCCCCTTATCTCTAAGGCTACTTCCTCTCCTTATCTCTAATGCTACTTCCTCCACTTATCTCTAATGCTACTTCCTCCCCTTATCTCTAATGCTACTTCCTCCCCTTATCTCTAATGCTACTTCCTCCCCTTATCTCTAATGCTACTTCCTCCCCTTATCTCTAATGCTACTTCCTCCTTATCTCTAATGCTAATTCCTCCCCTTATCTCTAATGCTACACCCTCCCCTTATCTCTAATGCTACTTCCTCCCCTTATCTCTAATGCTACTTCCTCCCCTTATCTCTAAGGCTACTTCCTCCCCTTATCTCTGATGCTACTTCCTCCCCTTACCTCTAATGCTACTTTCTTCACCTTATCTCTAATGCTACTTCCTCCCCTTATCTCTAAGGCTACTTCCTCCCCTTATCTCTAATGCTACTTCAACCCTTATTTCTAATGCTACTTCCTCCCCTTATCTCTAATGCTACTTCCTCACCTTATCTATAATGCTACTTTCTTCCCCTTATCTCAAATGCAACTTCTTCTCCTTATCTCTAATGCTACTTCCTCCCCTTATCTCTAATGCTACTTCTTCTCCTTATCTCTAATGCTACTTCCTCCCCTTATCTCTAATGCTACTTCTTCTCCTTATCTCTAATGCTACTTCCTCCCCTTATCTCTAATGCTACTTCCTCCCCTTGTCTCTAAGGCTACTTCCTACCCTTATCTCTAATGCTACTTCCTCCCCTTATCTCTAATGCTACTTCTTCCCCTTATCTCTAATTCTACTTCCTCTCCTTATCTCTAATGCTACTTCCTTCCCTTATCTCTAAAGCTACTTCCTCCCCTTATCTCTAATGCTACTTCCTCCCCTTATCTCTAATGCTACTTCCTCCCTGTATCTCTAATGCTACTTCCTCCCATTATCTCTAATGCTACTTTCTTCACCTTATCTCTAATGCTACTTCCTCCCCTTATCTCTAAGGTTACTTCCTCCCCTTATCTCTAATTCTACTTCAACCATTATCTCTAATGCTACTTCCTCCCCTTATCTCTAATTCTACTTCCTCCACTTATCTCTAATGCTACTTCTTCCACTTATCTCTAATGCTACCTCCTCCCCTTATCTCTAATGCTACTTCTTCTCCTTACCTCTAATGCTACTTTCTTCACCTTATCTCTAATGCTACTTCCTCCCCTTATCTCTAAGGCTACTTCCTCCCCTTATCTCTAATGCTACTTCAACCCTTATTTCTAATGCTACTTCCTCCCCTTATCTCTAATGCTACTTCCTCACCTTATCTATAATGCTACTTTCTTCCCCTTATCTCAAATGCAACTTCTTCTCCTTATCTCTAATGCTACTTCCTCCCCTTATCTCTAATGCTACTTCTTCTCCTTATCTCTAATGCTACTTCCTCCCCTTATCTCTAATGCTACTTCTTCTCCTTATCTCTAATGCTACTTCCTCCCCTTATCTCTAATGCTACTTCCTCCCCTTGTCTCTAAGGCTACTTCCTACCCTTATCTCTAATGCTACTTCCTCCCCTTATCTCTAATGCTACTTCTTCCCCTTATCTCTAATTCTACTTCCTCTCCTTATCTCTAATGCTACTTCCTTCCCTTATCTCTAAAGCTACTTCCTCCCCTTATCTCTAATGCTACTTCCTCCCCTTATCTCTAATGCTACTTCCTCCCTGTATCTCTAATGCTACTTCCTCCCATTATCTCTAATGCTACTTTCTTCACCTTATCTCTAATGCTACTTCCTCCCCTTATCTCTAAGGTTACTTCCTCCCCTTATCTCTAATTCTACTTCAACCGTTATCTCTAATGCTACTTCCTCCCCTTATCTCTAATTCTACTTCCTCCACTTATCTCTAATGCTACTTCTTCCACTTATCTCTAATGCTACCTCCTCCCCTTATCTCTAATGCTACTTCTTCTCCTTATCTCTAATGCTACTTCCTCCCCTTATCTCTAATGCTACTTCTTCTCCTTGTCTCTAATGCTACTTCCTCCCCTTAACTCTAAGGCTACTTCCTCCCGTTATCTCTAATGCTACTTCCTCCCCTTATCTCTAATGCTACTTCGTCCCCTTATCTCTAAGGCTACTTCCTCTCCTTATCTCTAATGCTACTTCCTCCCCTTATATTTAATGCTACTTCCTCCCCTTATCTCTAATGCTACCTCCTTCCATTATCTCTAATGCTACTTCAACCCTTATCTCTAATGCTAATTCCTCCCCTTATCTCTAATGCTACTTCCTCTCCTTATCTCTAATGCTACTTCCTCCCCTTATCTCTAATGCTACTTCCTCCCCTTATCTCTAATGCTACTTTCTTCTCCTTAACTCTAATGCTACTTCCTCCCCTTATCTCTAATGCTACCTCCTTCCATTATCTCTAATTCTACTTCAATCCTTATCTCTAATGCTACTTCCTCCCCTTATCTCTAATGCTACTTTCTTCACCTTATCTCTAATGCTACTTCCTCCCCTTATCTCTAAGTCTACTTCCTCCCTTTATCTCTAATGCTACTTCAACCGTTATCTCTAATGCTACTTCCTCCCCTTATCTCTAATGCTACTTCCTCCCCTTATCTCTAATTCTACTTCCTCCACTTATCTCTAATGCTACTTCCTCCCCTTATCTCTAATGCTACTTCCTCCCCTTATCTCTAATGCTACTTCCTCCCCTTATCTCTAATGCTACTTCCTCCCCTTATATTTAATGCTTAATTCCTCCCCTTATCTCTAATGCTACTTCCTCCCCTTATCTCTAATGCTACTTCCTCCCCTTATCTCTAATGCTACTTCCTCCCCTTATCTCTAATGCTACTTTCTTCTCCTTATCTCTAATGATACTTCCTCCCCTTATCTCTAATGCTACCTCCTTCCATTATCTCTAATGCTACTTCAACCCTTATCTCTAATGCTACTTCCTCCCCTTATCTCTAATGCTACTTCCTCCCCTTATCTCTATCTCTATCTCTATTATTCTCCTGTCCTTAGGTCCTCAACATGTCTCCATCCATTCTCCTGTCTTCAGGTCCTCAACATGTCTGTCTCCATTCTCCTGTCTTCATCAACATGTCTCCATCCATTCTCCTGTCTTCAGGTCCTCAACGTGTCTCCATCCATTCCCCTGTCTTCAGGTCATCAACGTGTCTCCATCCATTCCCATGTCTTCAGGTTCTCAACGTGTCTCCATCCATTCTCCTGTCTTCAGGTCCTCAACGTGTCTCCATCCATTCCCATGTCTTCAGGTTCTCAACGTGTCTCCATCCATTCCCCTGTCTTCAGGTCATCGACGTGTCTCCATCCATTCCCATGTCTTCAGGTTCTCAACGTGTCTCCATCCATTCTCCTGTCTTCAGGTCCTCAACGTGTCTCCATCCATTCTCCTGTCTTCAGGTCCTCAACGTGTCTCCATCCATTCCCCTGTCTTCAGGTCCTCAACATGTCTCCATCCATTCCACTGTCTTCAGGTCCTCAACGTGTCTCCATCCATTCTCCTGTCTTCAGGTCCTCAACGTGTCTGTCTCCATTCTCCTGTCTTCAGGTCCTCAACGTGTCTCCATTCCCCTGTCTTCAGGTCCTCAACGTGTCTGTCTCCATTCCCCTGTCTTCAGGTCCTCAACATGTCTGTCTCCATTCTCCTGTCTTCAGGTCCTCAATGTGTCTCCATTCCCCTGTCTTCAGGTCCTCAACGTGTCTCCATTCCACTGTCTTCAGGTCCTCAACGTGTCTGTCTCCATTCCCCTGTCTTCAGGTCCTCAACATGTCTGTCTCCATTCTCCTGTCTTCAGGTCCTCAACATGTCTGTCTCCATTCTCCTGTCTTCAGGTTCTCAACGTGTCTCCATCCATTCCACTGTCTTCAGGTCCTCAACGTGTCTCCATCCATTCTCCTGTCTTCAGGTCCTCAACATGTCTGTCTCCATTCTCCTGTCTTCAGGTCCTCAACGTGTCTCCATTCCCCTGTCTTCAGGTCCTCAACGTGTCTGTCTCCATTCCCCTGTCTTCAGGTCCTCAACATGTCTGTCTCCATTCTCCTGTCTTCAGGTCCTCAACGTGTCTCCATTCTCCTGTCTTCAGGTCCTCAACGTGTCTCCATCCATTTCCCTGTCTTCAGGTCCTCAACGTGTCTCCATCCATTCTCCTGTCTTCAGGTCCTCAACGTGTCTGTCTCCATTCCCCTGTCTTCAGGTCCTCAACTTGTCTCCATTCCCCTGTCTTCAGGTCCTCAACATGTCTGTCTCCATTCTCCTGTCTTCAGGTCCTCAACGTGTCTGTCTCCATTCTCCTGTCTTCAGGTCCTCAACGTGTCTCCATTCCCCTGTCTTCAGGTCCTCAACGTGTCTCCATCCATTCCCCTGTTTTCAGGTCCTCAACATGTCTCCATTCCTCTGTCTTCAGGTCCTCAACGTGTCTCCATCCATTCCCCTGTCTTCAGGTCCTCAACGTGTCTGTCTCCGTTCTCCTGTCTTCAGGTCCTCAACGTGTCTCCATTCCCCTGTCTTCAGGTCCTCAACGTGTCTCCATTCCTCTGTCTTCAGGTCCTCAACGTGTCTCCATTTCCCTGTCTTCAGGTCCTCAACGTGTCTGTCTCCATTCCCCTGTCTTCAGGTCCTCAACGTGTCTCCATTCCTCTGTCTTCAGGTCCTCAACGTGTCTCCATTTCCCTGTCTTCAGGTCCTCAACATGTCTCCATCCATTCTCCTGTCTTCATCAACATGTCTCCATCCATTCTCCTGTCTTCAGGTCATCAACGTGTCTCCATCCATTCCCCTGTCTTCAGGTCCTCAACGTGTCTGTCTCCATTCCCCTGTCTTCATCAACATGTCTCCATCCATTCTCCTGTCTTCAGGTCCTCAACGTGTCTCCATTCCCCTGTCTTCAGGTCCTCAACGTGTCTGTCTCCATTCCCCTGTCTTCAGGTCCTCAACGTGTCTGTCTCCGTTCTCCTGTCTTCAGGTCATCAACGTGTCTGTCTCCATTCTCCTGTCTTCAGGTCCTCAACGTGTCTCCATTCCTCTGTCTTCAGGTCCTCAACGTGTCTCCATTTCCCTGTCTTCAGGTCCTCAACGTGTCTGTCTCCATTCCCCTGTCTTCAGGTCCTCAACGTGTCTCCATTCTCCTGTCTTCAGGTCCTCAACGTGTCTCCATTCCCCTGTCTTCAGGTCCTCAACGTGTCTCCATTCTCCTGTCTTCAGGTCCTCAACGTGTCTCCATTCCCCTGTCTTCAGGTCCTCAACGTGTCTCCATCCATTCCCCTGTCTTCAGGTCCTCAACGTGTCTCCATTCTCCTGTCTTCAGGTCCTCAACGTGTCTCCATTCTCCTGTCTTCAGGTCCTCAATGTGTCTCCATCCATTCCCCTGTCTTCAGGTCCTCAACGTGTCTCCATTCCTCTGTCTTCAGGTCCTCAACGTGTCTCCATCCATTCTCCTGTCTTCAGGTCATCAATGTGTCTCCATCCATTCCCCCGTCTTCAGGTCCTCAACATGTCTCCATCCATTCCCCTGTCTTCAGGTCCTCAACGTGTCTCCATCCATTCTCCTGTCTTCAGGTCATCAATGTGTCTCCATCCATTCCCCCGTCTTCAGGTCCTCAACATGTCTCCATCCATTCCCCTGTCTTCAGGTCCTCAACATGTCTCCATCCATTCCCTGTCTTCAGGTCCTCAACGTGTCTCCATCCATTCCCCTGTCTTCAGGTCCTCAACATGTCTCCATCCATTCCCTGTCTTCAGGTCCTCAACATGTCTCCATTTCCCTGTCTTCAGGTCCTCAACGTGTCTCCATCCATTCCCCTGTCTTCAGGTCCTCAACATGTCTCCATTCTCCTGTCTTCAGGTCCTCAACGTGTCTGTCTCCATTCTCCTGTCTTCAGGTCCTCAACGTGTCTCCATTCCCCTGTCTTCAGGTCCTCAACGTGTCTCCATTCCCCTGTCTTCAGGTCCTCAACGTGTCTGTCTCCGTTCTCCTGTCTTCAGGTCCTCAACGTGTCTCCATTCCCCTGTCTTCAGGTCCTCAACGTGTCTCCATTCCTCTGTCTTCAGGTCCTCAACGTGTCTCCATTTCCCTGTCTTCAGGTCCTCAACGTGTCTGTCTCCATTCCCCTGTCTTCATCAACATGTCTCCATCCATTCTCCTGTCTTCAGGTCATCAACGTGTCTCCATCCATTCCCCTGTCTTCAGGTCCTCAACGTGTCTGTCTCCATTCCCCTGTCTTCATCAACATGTCTCCATCCATTCTCCTGTCTTCAGGTCCTCAACGTGTCTCCATTCCCCTGTCTTCAGGTCCTCAACGTGTCTGTCTCCATTCCCCTGTCTTCAGGTCCTCAACGTGTCTGTCTCCATTCTCCTGTCTTCAGGTCCTCAACGTGTCTCCATTCCTCTGTCTTCAGGTCCTCAACGTGTCTCCATTTCCCTGTCTTCAGGTCCTCAACGTGTCTGTCTCCATTCCCCTGTCTTCAGGTCCTCAACGTGTCTCCATTCTCCTGTCTTCAGGTCCTCAACGTGTCTCCATTCCCCTGTCTTCAGGTCCTCAACGTGTCTCCATTCTCCTGTCTTCAGGTCCTCAACGTGTCTCCATTCTCCTGTCTTCAGGTCCTCAATGTGTCTCCATCCATTCCCCTGTCTTCAGGTCCTCAACGTGTCTCCATTCCTCTGTCTTCAGGTCCTCAACGTGTCTCCATCCATTCTCCTGTCTTCAGGTCCTCAACGTGTCTCCATTCTCCTGTCTTCAGGTCCTCAACGTGTCTCCATTCTCCTGTCTTCAGGTCCTCAATGTGTCTCCATCCATTCCCCTGTCTTCAGGTCCTCAACGTGTCTCCATTCCTCTGTCTTCAGGTCCTCAACGTGTCTCCATCCATTCTCCTGTCTTCAGGTCATCAATGTGTCTCCATCCATTCCCCCGTCTTCAGGTCCTCAACATGTCTCCATCCATTCCCCTGTCTTCAGGTCCTCAACGTGTCTCCATCCATTCTCCTGTCTTCAGGTCATCAATGTGTCTCCATCCATTCCCCCGTCTTCAGGTCCTCAACATGTCTCCATCCATTCCCCTGTCTTCAGGTCCTCAACATGTCTCCATCCATTCCCCTGTCTTCAGGTCCTCAACGTGTCTCCATCCATTCCCCTGTCTTCAGGTCCTCAACATGTCTCCATCCATTCCCCTGTCTTCAGGTCCTCAATGTGTCTCCATCCATTCCCCTGTCTTCAGGTCCTCAACATGTCTCCATTCTCCTGTCTTCAGGTCCTCAACGTGTCTCCATCCATTCCCCCGTCTTCAGGTCCTCAACATGTCTCCATTCTCCTGTCTTCAGGTCCTCAACGTGTCTCCATCCATTCCCCTGTCTTCAGGTCCTCAACATGTCTCCATTCTCCTGTCTTCAGGTCCTCAACGTGTCTCCATCCATTCCCCTGTCTTCAGGTCCTCAACATGTCTCCATTCCCCTGTCTTCAGGTCCTCAACGTGTCTCCATTCCTCTGTCTTCAGGTCCTCAACGTGTCTCCATCCATTCTCCTGTCTTCAGGTCCTCAACAGGTCTCCATTCCTCTGTCTTCAGGTCCTCAACGTGTCTCCATTCCTCTGTCTTCAGGTCCTCAACGTGTCTCCATCCATTCTCCTGTCTTCAGGTCCTCAACGTGTCTCCATTCCCCTGTCTTCAGGTCCTCAACGTGTCTCCATCCATTCCCCTGTCTTCAGGTCCTCAACGTGTCTCCATTCTCCTGTCTTCAGGTCCTCAACGTGTCTCCATTCTCCTGTCTTCAGGTCCTCAATGTGTCTCCATCCATTCCCCTGTCTTCAGGTCCTCAACGTGTCTCCATTCCTCTGTCTTCAGGTCCTCAACGTGTCTCCATCCATTCTCCTGTCTTCAGGTCATCAATGTGTCTCCATCCATTCCCCCGTCTTCAGGTCCTCAACATGTCTCCATCCATTCCCCTGTCTTCAGGTCCTCAACGTGTCTCCATCCATTCTCCTGTCTTCAGGTCATCAATGTGTCTCCATCCATTCCCCCGTCTTCAGGTCCTCAACATGTCTCCATCCATTCCCCTGTCTTCAGGTCCTCAACATGTCTCCATCCATTCCCCTGTCTTCAGGTCCTCAACGTGTCTCCATCCATTCCCCTGTCTTCAGGTCCTCAACATGTCTCCATCCATTCCCCTGTCTTCAGGTCCTCAACATGTCTCCATTTCCCTGTCTTCAGGTCCTCAACGTGTCTCCATCCATTCCCCTGTCTTCAGGTCCTCAACATGTCTCCATTCTCCTGTCTTCAGGTCCTCAACGTGTCTGTCTCCATTCTCCTGTCTTCAGGTCCTCAACGTGTCTCCATTCCCCTGTCTTCAGGTCCTCAACGTGTCTCCATTCCCCTGTCTTCAGGTCCTCAACGTGTCTGTCTCCGTTCTCCTGTCTTCAGGTCCTCAACGTGTCTCCATTCCCCTGTCTTCAGGTCCTCAACGTGTCTCCATTCCTCTGTCTTCAGGTCCTCAACGTGTCTCCATTTCCCTGTCTTCAGGTCCTCAACGTGTCTGTCTCCATTCCCCTGTCTTCATCAACATGTCTCCATCCATTCTCCTGTCTTCAGGTCATCAACGTGTCTCCATCCATTCCCTGTCTTCAGGTCCTCAACGTGTCTGTCTCCATTCCCCTGTCTTCATCAACATGTCTCCATCCATTCTCCTGTCTTCAGGTCCTCAACGTGTCTCCATTCCCCTGTCTTCAGGTCCTCAACGTGTCTGTCTCCATTCCCCTGTCTTCAGGTCCTCAACGTGTCTGTCTCCATTCTCCTGTCTTCAGGTCCTCAACGTGTCTCCATTCCTCTGTCTTCAGGTCCTCAACGTGTCTCCATTTCCCTGTCTTCAGGTCCTCAACGTGTCTGTCTCCATTCCCCTGTCTTCAGGTCCTCAACGTGTCTCCATTCTCCTGTCTTCAGGTCCTCAACGTGTCTCCATTCCCCTGTCTTCAGGTCCTCAACGTGTCTCCATTCTCCTGTCTTCAGGTCCTCAACGTGTCTCCATTCTCCTGTCTTCAGGTCCTCAATGTGTCTCCATCCATTCCCCTGTCTTCAGGTCCTCAACGTGTCTCCATTCCTCTGTCTTCAGGTCCTCAACGTGTCTCCATCCATTCTCCTGTCTTCAGGTCCTCAACGTGTCTCCATTCTCCTGTCTTCAGGTCCTCAACGTGTCTCCATTCTCCTGTCTTCAGGTCCTCAATGTGTCTCCATCCATTCCCCTGTCTTCAGGTCCTCAACGTGTCTCCATTCCTCTGTCTTCAGGTCCTCAACGTGTCTCCATCCATTCTCCTGTCTTCAGGTCATCAATGTGTCTCCATCCATTCCCCCGTCTTCAGGTCCTCAACATGTCTCCATCCATTCCCCTGTCTTCAGGTCCTCAACGTGTCTCCATCCATTCTCCTGTCTTCAGGTCATCAATGTGTCTCCATCCATTCCCCCGTCTTCAGGTCCTCAACATGTCTCCATCCATTCCCCTGTCTTCAGGTCCTCAACATGTCTCCATCCATTCCCCTGTCTTCAGGTCCTCAACGTGTCTCCATCCATTCCCCTGTCTTCAGGTCCTCAACATGTCTCCATCCATTCCCTGTCTTCAGGTCCTCAATGTGTCTCCATCCATTCCCCTGTCTTCAGGTCCTCAACATGTCTCCATTCTCCTGTCTTCAGGTCCTCAACGTGTCTCCATCCATTCCCCCGTCTTCAGGTCCTCAACATGTCTCCATTCTCCTGTCTTCAGGTCCTCAACGTGTCTCCATCCATACCCCTGTCTTCAGGTCCTCAACATGTCTCCATTCTCCTGTCTTCAGGTCCTCAACGTGTCTCCATCCATTCCCCTGTCTTCAGGTCCTCAACATGTCTCCATTCCCCTGTCTTCAGGTCCTCAACGTGTCTCCATTCCTCTGTCTTCAGGTCCTCAACGTGTCTCCATCCATTCTCCTGTCTTCAGGTCCTCAACAGGTCTCCATTCCTCTGTCTTCAGGTCCTCAACGTGTCTCCATTCCTCTGTCTTCAGGTCCTCAACGTGTCTCCATTCTCCCGTCTTCAGGTCATCAACGTGTCTCCATTCATTCCCCTGTCTTCAGGTCATCAACGTGTCTCCATCCATTCCCCTGTCTTCAGGTCCTCAACGTGTCTGTCTCCATTCTCCTGTCTTCAGGTCCTCAACGTGTCTCCATTCTCCCGTCTTCAGGTCATCAACGTGTCTCCATTCCTCTGTCTTCAGGTCCTCAACGTGTCTCCATTCTCCCGTCTTCAGGTCATCAACATGTCTCCATTCCCCTGTCTTCAGGTCCTCAACGTGTCTCCATTTCCCTGTCTTCAGGTCCTCAACGTGTCTCCATCCATTCCCCTGTCTTCAGGTCCTCAACGTGTCTCCATTTCCCTGTCTTCAGGTCCTCAACGTGTCTCCATCCATTCCCCTGTCTTCAGGTCCTCAACGTGTCTCCATCCATTCTCCTGTCTTCAGGTCCTCAACGTGTCTCCATCCATTCTCCTGTCTTCAGGTCCTCAACGTGTCTCCATTCCCCTGTCTTCAGGTCCTCAACGTGTCTCCATTCCCCTGTCTTCAGGTCCTCAACGTGTCTCCATCCATTCTCCTGTCTTCAGGTCCTCAACGTGTCTCCATTCCCCTGTCTTCAGGTCCTCAACGTGTCTCCATTTCCCTGTCTTCAGGTCCTCAACGTGTCTCCATCCATTCCCCTGTCTTCAGGTCCTCAACGTGTCTCCATTCTCCTGTCTTCAGGTCCTCAACGTGTCTCCATTCTCCTGTCTTCAGGTCCTCAACGTGTCTCCATCCATTCCCCTGTCTTCAGGTCCTCAACGTGTCTCCATTCCTCTGTCTTCAGGTCCTCAACGTGTCTCCATCCATTCTCCTGTCTTCAGGTCATCAATGTGTCTCCATCCATTCCCCCGTCTTCAGGTCATCAACGTGTCTCCATCCATTCTCCTGTCTTCAGGTCCTCAACGTGTCTCCATCCATTCCCCTGTCTTCAGGTCATCAACGTGTCTCCATCCATTCCCCTGTCTTCAGGTCATCAATGTGTCTCCATCCATTCCCCTGTCTTCAGGTCCTCAACGTGTCTCCATCCATTCCCCTGTCTTCAGGTCCTCAACATGTCTCCATTCCTCTGTCTTCAGGTCCTCAACGTGTCTCCATCCATTCTCCTGTCTTCAGGTCCTCAACGTGTCTCCATCCATTCCCCTGTCTTCAGGTCCTCAACGTGTCTCCATCCATTCTCCTGTCTTCAGGTCATCAACGTGTCTCCATCCATTCCCCTGTCTTCAGGTCCTCAACGTGTCTCCATCCATTCTCCTGTCTTCAGGTCATCAACGTGTCTCCATCCATTCCCCTGTCTTCAGGTCCTCAACGTGTCTCCATCCATTCCCCTGTCTTCAGGTCATCAACGTGTCTCCATCCATTCCCCTGTCTTCAGGTCCTCAACGTGTCTCCATCCATTCCTCTGTCTTCAGGTCCTCAACGTGTCTCCATCCATTCTCCTGTCTTCAGGTCCTCAACGTGTCTCCATCCATTCTCCTGTCTTCAGGTCCTCAACATGTCTCCATCCATTCTCCTGTCTTTAGGTCCTCAACGTGTCTCCATTCTCCTGTCTTCAGGTCCTCAACATGTCTCCATTCCTCTGTCTTCAGGTCCTCAACATGTCTCCATTCCTCTGTCTTCAGGTCATCAATGTGTCTCCATCCATTCTCCTGTCTTCAGGTCATCAACGTGTCTCCATCCATTCTCCTGTCTTTAGGTCCTCAACGTGTCTCCATTCTCCTGTCTTCAGGTCCTCAACATGTCTCCATTCCTCTGTCTTCAGGTCCTCAACATGTCTCCATTCCTCTGTCTTCAGGTCATCAATGTGTCTCCATCCATTCTCCTGTCTTCAGGTCCTCAACGTGTCTCCATCCATTCTCCTGTCTTTAGGTCCTCAACGTGTCTCCATCCATTCTCCTGTCTTCAGGTCCTCAACGTGTCTCCATCCATTCTCCTGTCTTCAGGTCCTCAACGTGTCTCCATTCCTCTGTCTTCAGGTCCTCAACGTGTCTCCATTCTCCTGTCTTCAGGTCCTCAACGTGTCTCCATTCTCCTGTCTTCAGGTCCTCAACATGTCTCCATTCCTCTGTCTTCAGGTCCTCAACATGTCTCCATTCCTCTGTCTTCAGGTCATCAATGTGTCTCCATCCATTCTCCTGTCTTCAGGTCATCAACGTGTCTCCATCCATTCCCCTGTCTTCAGGTCCTCAACGTGTCTCCATCCATTCTCCTGTCTTAAGGTCCTCAACGTGTCTCCATCCATTCTCCTGTCTTCAGGTCCTCAACGTGTCTCCATCCATTCCTCTGTCTTCAGGTCCTCAACGTGTCTGTCTCCATTCCTCTGTCTTCAGGTCCTCAACGTGTCTCCATTCTCCTGTCTTCAGGTCCTCAACGTGTCTCCATCCATTCTCCTGTCTTCAGGTCCTCAACATGTCTCCATTCTCCTGTCTTCAGGTCCTCAACATGTCTCCATCCATTCTCCTGTCTTTAGGTCCTCAACGTGTCTCCATCCATTCTCCTGTCTTCAGGTCCTCAACGTGTCTCCATTCTCCTGTCTTCAGGTCCTCAACGTGTCTCCATCCATTCTCCTGTCTTTAGGTCCTCAATGTGTCTCCATCCATTCTCCTGTCTTCAGGTCCTCAACGTGTCTCCATTCTCCTGTCTTCAGGTCCTCAACGTGTCTCCATCCATTCTCCTGTCTTCAGGTCCTCAACGTGTCTCCATCCATTCTCCTGTCTTCAGGTCCTCAACGTGTCTCCATCCATTCTCCTGTCTTTACATCCTCAACGTGTCTCCATTCTCCTGTCTTCAGGTCCTCAACGTGTCTCCATTCTCCTGTCTTCAGGTCCTCAACGTGTCTCCATCCATTCTCCTGTCTTCAGGTCCTCAACGTGTCTCCATCCATTCTCCTGTCTTCAGGTCCTCAACGTGTCTCCATCCATTCTCCTGTCTTCAGGTCCTCAACGTGTCTCCATCCATTCTCCTGTCTTCAGGTCATCAACGTGTCTCCATTCTCCTGTCTTTAGGTCCTCAACATGTCTCCATCCATTCTCCTGTCTTCAGGTCCTCAACGTGTCTCCATCCATTCCCCTGTCTTTAGGTCCTCAACATGTCTCCATCCATTCTCCTGTCTTCAGGTCCTCAACGTGTCTCCATCCATTCTCCTGTCTTCAGGTCCTCAACGTGTCTCCATCCATTCTCCTGTCTTCAGGTCCTCAACGTGTCTCCATCCATTCTCCTGTCTTCAGGTCATCAACGTGTCTCCATTCTCCTGTCTTTAGGTCCTCAACATGTCTCCATCCATTCTCCTGTCTTCAGGTCCTCAACGTGTCTCCATCCATTCTCCTGTCTTCAGGTCCTCAACGTGTCTCCATCCATTCTCCTGTCTTCAGGTCCTCAACGTGTCTCCATCCATTCTCCTGTCTTCAGGTCCTCAACGTGTCTCCATTCTCCTGTCTTCAGGTCCTCAACGTGTCTCCATCCATTCTCCTGTCTTCAGGTCCTCAACATGTCTCCATTCTCCTGTCTTTAGGTCCTCAACATGTCTCCATCCATTCCTCTGTCTTCAGGTCCTCAACATGTCTCCATCCATTCTCCTGTCTTCAGGTCCTCAACATGTCTCCATCCATTCCTCTGTCTTCAGGTCCTCAACATGTCTCCATCCATTCCTCTGTCTTCAGGTCCTCAACATGTCTCCATCCATTCTCCTGTCTTTAGGTCCTCAACGTGTCTCCATCCATTCCCCTGTCTTCAGGTCCTCAACGTGTCTCCATCCATTCTCCTGTCTTCAGGTCCTCAACATGTCTCCATTCTCCTGTCTTCAGGTCCTCAACATGTCTGTCTCCATTCTCCTGTCTTCAGGTCCTCAACGTGTCTCCATCCATTCTCCTGTCTTCAGGTCCTCAACGTGTCTCCATCCATTCTCCTGTCTTCAGGTCATCAACGTGTCTCCATCCATTCTCCTGTCTTCAGGTCCTCAACATGTCTCCATCCATTCCTCTGTCTTCAGGTCCTCAACATGTCTCCATCCATTCTCCTGTCTTTAGGTCCTCAACGTGTCTCCATCCATTCCCCTGTCTTCAGGTCCTCAACGTGTCTCCATCCATTCTCCTGTCTTCAGGTCCTCAACGTGTCTCCATTCTCCTGTCTTCAGGTCCTCAACATGTCTCCATCCATTCTCCTGTCTTCAGGTCCTCAACATGTCTGTCTCCATTCTCCTGTCTTCATCAACATGTCTGTCTCCATTCCCCTGTTTTCAGGTCCTCAACGTGTCTCCATTCTCCTGTCTTCAGGTCCTCAACGTGTCTCCATTCCCCTGTCTTCAGGTCCTCAACATGTCTCCATCCATTCTCCTGTCTTCAGGTCCTCAACGTGTCTCCATTCTCCTGTCTTCAGGTCCTCAACGTGTCTCCATTCTCCTGTCTTCAGGTCCTCAACGTGTCTCCATCCATTCTCCTGTCTTCAGGTCCTCAACGTGTCTCCATCCATTCCCCTGTCTTCAGGTCCTCAACGTGTCTCCATCCATTCTCCTGTCTTCAGGTCCTCAACGTGTCTCCATCCATTCCCCTGTCTTCAGGTCCTCAACATGTCTCCATTCTCCTGTCTTCAGGTCCTCAACATGTCTCCATTCCCCTGTCTTCAGGTCCTCAACATGTCTCCATTCCTCTGTCTTCAGGTCCTCAACATGTCTCCATTCCTCTGTCTTCAGGTCCTCAACGTGTCTCCATCCATTCTCCTGTCTTCAGGTCCTCAACATGTCTCCATTCCTCTGTCTTCAGGTCCTCAACGTGTCTCCATCCATTCCCCTGTCTTCAGGTCCTCAACATGTCTCCATTCCTCTGTCTTCAGGTCCTCAACATGTCTCCATTCCTCTGTCTTCAGGTCCTCAACGTGTCTCCATCCATTCTCCTGTCTTCAGGTCCTCAACATGTCTCCATTCCTCTGTCTTCAGGTCCTCAACATGTCTCCATTCCTCTGTCTTCAGGTCCTCAACATGTCTCCATTCCCCTTCATCAACGTGTCTGTCTCCATTCTCCTGTCTTCAGGTCCTCAACGTGTCTCCATCCATTCTCCTGTCTTTAGGTCCTGAATGCGGTCCAGTCGTATGTGACGTTGCGTGTTCCTCTATTCGTCTCCTACGTGTTCCACTCCCCGTCGGCCCCTGGCGGCTGGCTCACCTTTGACCTCCGATCTGACCTCCACATGACCTTCACCTATGACACGTCTATCCTGTGGCGTGACGGGATAGGCAGCCCTCCCGATGCTCCCCTGCAAGGTAGGCTACAGACACAAGGACATACAGTAACGGATGGATGCAGACAGACAGACAGACAGACAGACAGACAGACAGACAGACACCGGAAAATAGGCACACAGACAGACACCGGAACATAGGCAGACAGACAGACACTGGAATATAGGCAGACAGACAGACACTAGAACATAGGCAGACAGACAGACACTGGAATATAGGCAGACAGACACTGGAACAAAGGTAGACAGACACCCACTGGAACATAGGCAGACAGACACTGGAACATAGGCAGACAGACAGACAGACACTGGAACATAGGCAGACAGGCAGACACCCACTGGAACATAGACAGACAGACATTGGAACATAGACAGACAGACAGACACCCACTGGAACAAAGGCAGGCAGACAGACACCCACTGGAACAAAGGCAGACAGACAGACACTGGAACATAGGCAGACAGACAGACAGACACTGGAACATAGGCAGACAGACAGACACTAGAACATAGGCAGGCAGACAGACAGACACTGGAACATAGGCAGGCAGACAGACACCCACTGGAACATAGGCAGACAGACAGACAGACACTGGAACATAGGCAGACAGACAGACACTAGAACATAGGCAGGCAGACAGACAGACACTGGAACATAGGCAGGCAGACAGACAGACACTGGAACATAGGCAGACAGACAGACACTGAGCATTTCACTGAGAGTTCATGACTTCCCTCTTTCTCTCCAGGCTCTCTTCACCCCACCAGCATGCGTATCAATGGAGAGGGACGTCTGGTGGTCACCTTCAGGACAGAGGCTCGTTTCCGGGGACACTTTATCCTGTCGCACCCAGGTACTACCAGAATGTTTACAATTTCTAGTATACTCTGTTAATGTCAACATGTGGCACTCCCATGGCAGATTCCTCTTCCAGTCATTTAGGAGGGATTGGCTGACCAACGTTCTCTCTCTCTCACACCCCTTCTCTACCCCTCCCTCCCCTCCCCTCCCTCTCCCCCCTCCCTCCCCTACCTCTCCTCCCTCTCCTCCCTCCCTCTCTCACACCCCTTCTCTACCCCTCCCTCCCCTCCCCTCCCTCTCCCCCTCCCTCCCCTACCTCTCCTCCCTCTCCTCCCTCCCTCTCTCACACCCCTTCTCTACCCCTCCCTCCCCCTCCCTCCCTCCCTACCTCTCCTACCTACCTACCTCCCTCTCCACCCCTCCCTCCCTCTCCCCCCCTCCCTCTCCTCCCCCCCCCCTCCCTCCCTCCCCCTCCCTCTACTCCCCCCCTCCCTACCTCTCCTCCCTCCCCCTCCCTCTCCTCCCACCTCCCTCCCTCTCCTCCCTCCCTACCTCTCCTCCCTCCCCCTCCCTCTCCCTCCCCCTCCCTCCCTCTCCTCCCTCCCTACCTCCCTCCCTCCCCCTCCCTCTACTCCCCCCCTCCCTCCCCTCCCTCCCTCCCTACCTCTCCTACCTACCTACCTCCCTCTCCACCCCTCCCTCCCTCTCCTCCCCTCCCTATCCTCCCCCTCCTTCCACCGCCCTACCTCTCCTCCCTCCCCCTCCCTCTCCTCCCCCTCCCTCCCTCTCCTCCCTCCCTCCCTCCCTCCCTCCCCCCCTTCCTCTCTCCTCCCCCTCCCTCCCTCTCCCCCTCAGGTGTATCAGGGTCCTCAGTAGTAACATCAGATGCCCACTCCGGCCTGCTGTTCTCTCTATTTCTGGTCCGGTCTGAGACCACCCTCACACACACCGTGCAAGCCTGGAGCTTTGTGTCTCAGCTGGCTGTGAGTCCACACACACACACACACACACACACACACACACACACACACACACACACAAACTCCACCATATCCTACTTTTCTATGCGTCTCCTCCAACATTCTCCCTTCAAATCAAATTGTATTTGTCACATGCGCCGAATACAACAGGTGGACAACGTGCTTCTACTCCTGCATTGCTTGCTGTTTGGGGTTTTAGGCTGGGTGTCTGTACAGCACTTTGATATATCAGCTGATGTACGAAGGGCTTTATAAATAAATTTGATTTGATTAGATGTGTAGACCTTACCGTGAAATGCTTTTACTTACAAGTCCGTGTGTGTGTGTGTGTGTGTGTGTGTGTGTGTGTGTGTGTGTGTGTGTGTGTGTGTGTGTGTGTGTGTGTGTGTGTGTGTGTGTGTGTGTGTGTGTGTGTGTGTGTGTGTGTGTGTGTATATATATCTACCTGTGTCAGGTACGTGACTACTCTGGCTCCTACACGGTGGCTCTGCTCCCCTGTCTGATCCCTGAGGGGGGGAACACTGACCCCCCGGTCTGCCACCCTAGACCCCCCCTCTCATTCAGCCTGGATGTACGCTTCCAACAGGTGAGGTCAAGTTCAAGTTTTTAAAACTTTATTGTCCATGAAGGTTAAAGTGGAAATCTTAAAGTGGTCAAGAGCATACACTACATGACCAAAAGTAGGCGAACATCTCATCCCAAAATCATGGGCATTAATATGGAGTTGGTCCCCCCCTTTGCTGCTATAACAGCCTCCACTCTTCTGGGAAGGCTTTCCACTAGATGTAGGAACATTGCTGCTATAACAGCCTCCACTCTTCTGGGAAGGCTTTCCACTAGATGCTGGAACATTGCTGCTATAACAGCCTCCACTCTTCTGGGAAGGCTTTCCACTAGATGTTGGAACATTGCTGTTATAACAGCCTCCACTCTTCTGGGAAGGCTTTCCTCTAGATGTTGGAACATTGCTGCTATAACAGCCTCCACTCTTCTGGGAAGGCTTTCCTCTAGATGTTGGAACATTGCTGCTATAACAGCCTCCACTCTTCTGGGAAGGCTTTCCACTAGATGTAGGAACATTGCTGTTATAACAGCCTCCACTCTTCTGGGAAGGCTATCCACTAGATATAGGAACATTGCTGCTATAACAGCCTCCACTCTTCTGGGAAGGCTTTCCACTAGATGTAGGAACATTGCTGCTATAACAGCCTCCACTCTTCTGGGAAGGCTTTCCACTAGATGTTGGAACATTGCTGCTATAACAGCCTCCACCCTTCTGGGAAGGCTTTCCACTAGATGTAGGAACATTGCTGTTATAACAGCCTCCACTCTTCTGGGAAGGCTTTCCACTAGATGTTGGAACAATGCTGCTATAACAGCCTCTACTCTTCTGGGAAGGCTTTCCACTAGATGTTGGAACAATGCTGCTATAACAGCCTCTACTCTTCTGGGAAGGCTTTCCACTAGATGTTGGAACATTGCTGCTATACCAGCCTCCACTCTTCTGGGAAGGCTATCCACTAGATGTAGGAACATTGCTGCTATACCAGCCTCCACTCTTCTGGGAAGGCTTTCCACTAGATGTAGGAACATTGCTGCTATAACAGCCTCCACTCTTCTTGGAAGGCTTTCCACTAGATGTTGGAACATTGCTGCTATAACAGCCTCCACTCTTCTGGGAAGGCGTTCCACTAGATGCTGGAACATTGCTGCTATAACAGCCTCCACTCTTCTGGGAAGGCATTCCACTAGATGCTGGAACATTGCTGCTATAACTGCCTCCACTCTTCTGGGAAGGCTTTCCACTAGATGTTGGAACATTGCTGCTATAACAGCCTCCACTCTTCTGGGAAGGCTTTCCACTAGATGTTGGAACATTACTGCTATAACAGCCTCCACTCTTCTGGGAAGGCGTTACACTAGATGCTGGAACATTGCTGCTATAACAGCCTCCACTCTTCTGGGAAGGCTTTCCACTAGATGCTGGAACATTGCTGCTATAACAGCCTCCACTCTTCTGGGAAGGCATTCCACTAGATGCTGGAACATTGCTGCTATAACAGCCTCCACTCTTCTGGGAAGGCGTTCCACTAGATGCTGGAACATTGCTGCTATAACAGCCTCCACTCTTCTGGGAAGGCTTTCCACTAGATGTTGGAACATTGCTGCTATAACAGCCTCCACTCTTCTGGGAAGGCTTTCCACTAGATGTTGGAACATTACTGCTATAACAGCCTCCACTCTTCTGGGAAGGCGTTCCACTAGATGCTGGAACATTGCTGCTATAACAGCCTCCACTCTTCTGGGAAGGCTTTCCACTAGATGCTGGAACATTGCTGCTAAAACAGCCTCCACTCTTCTGGGAACGCTTTCCACTAGATGTTGGAACATTGCTGCTATAACAGCCTCCATTCTTCTGGGAAGGCTTTCCGCTAGATGTTGGAACATTGCTGCTATAACAGCCTCCACTCTTCTGGGAAGGCTTTCCTCTAGATGTTGGAACATTACTGCTATAACAGCCTCCACTCTTCTGGGAAGGCTTTCCACTAGATGTTGGACCATTGCTGCTATAACAGCCTCCACTCTTCTGGGAAGGCTTTCCACTAGATGTTGGAACATTGCTGCTATAACAGCCTCCACTCTTCTGGGAAGGCTTTCCACTAGATGTTGGAACATTACTGCTATAACAGCCTCCACTCTTCTGGGAAGGCGTTCCACTAGATGCTGGAACA
Organism: Oncorhynchus masou masou; assembly: GCF_036934945.1. NCBI lineage: Eukaryota > Metazoa > Chordata > Actinopteri > Salmoniformes > Salmonidae > Oncorhynchus > Oncorhynchus masou. Next base: position 63,453,887 of record NC_088238.1, on the reverse strand, counting down.
TTGCTGCTGTAACAGCCTCCACTCTTCTGGGAAGGCTTTCCACTAGATGCTGGAACATTGCTGCTAAAACAGCCTCCACTCTTCTGGGAACGCTTTCCACTAGATGTTGGAACATTGCTGCTATAACAGCCTCCATTCTTCTGGGAAGGCTTTCCACTAGATGTTGGAACATTGCTGCTATAACAGCCTCCACTCTTCTGGGAAGGCTTTCCTCTAGATGTTGGAACATTACTGCTATAACAGCCTCCACTCTTCTGGGAAGGCTTTCCACTAGATGTTGGACCATTGCTGCTATAACAGCCTCCACTCTTCTGGGAAGGCTTTCCACTAGATGTTGGAACATTGCTGCTATAACAGCATCCTCTCTTCTGGGAAGGCTTTCCACATTGCTGTGGGGACTTGCTCCATTCAGCCACAAGAGCATTAGTGAGGTCGGGCACTGATGTTGGGCGATTAGGCTCGTAGTCGGTGTTCCAATTCATCCCAAAGATGTTCGCTGGGGTTGAGGTCAGGGCTCTGTGCAGGCCTGTCAAGTTCTTCCACACCGATCTCGACAAACCATTTCTGCATGTTCCTCGCTTTGTGCACGGGGGCATTGTCATGCTGAAACAGGAAAGGGCCTTCCCCAAACTGTTGCCACAAAGTTTGGAAGTCCAGAATCATCTAGAATTTCATTTTATGCTGTAGATTTCCCATCACTGGAACTAAGGGGCCCGAACCATGAAAAAACATCCCCAGACCATTATTTCTCCTCCATCAAACTTTACAGTTAGCACTATGCATTCAGGCAGGTAGCGTTCTCCTGGAATCCGCCAAACCCAGATACGTACGACGGACTTCCAGATGGGGAAGCGTGAATCATCCCTCCAGAGATGTTTCCACTGTTCTAAAGTCCAACGGTGGTGAGCTTTACACCACTCCAGCCCCCACATGGTATTCTAGCCCCCACATGGTATTCCAGCCCCCACATGGTATTCTAGCCCCCACATGGTATTCCAGCCCCCACATGGTATTCCAGCCCCCACATGGTATTCTAGCCCCCACATGGTATTCCAGCCCCCACATGGTATTCCAGCCCCCACATGGTATTCTAGCCCCCACATGGTATTCCAGCCCCCACATGGTATTCTAGCCCCCACATGGTATTCTAGCCCCCACATGGTATTCCAGCCCCCACATGGTATTCCAGCCCCCACATGGTATTCTAGCCCCCACATGGTATTCCAGCCCCCACATGGTATTCCAGCCCCCACATGGTATTCTAGCCCCCACATGGTATTCCAGCCCCCACATGGTATTCCAGCCCCCACATGGTATTCCAGCCCCCACATGGTATTCCAGCCCCCACATGGTATTCCAGCACCACTCCAGCCCCCACATGGTATTCCAGCACCACTCCAGCCCCCACATGGTATTCCAGCCCCCACATGGTATTCCAGCCCCCACATGGTATTCCAGACCCCACATGGTATTCCAGCACCACTCCAGCCCCCACATGGTATTCCAGCCCCCGCATGGTATTCATTTAAGTCATTTAAGTCATTTAGCAGACGCTCTTATCCAGAGCGACTTACAAATTGGTGAATTCACCTTCTGACATCCAGTGGAACAGCCACTTTACAATAGTGCATCTAAATCATTAAGGGGGGGTGGTGAGAAGGATTACTTATCCTATCCTAGGTATTCCTTGAAGAGGTGGGGTTTCAGGTGTCTCCGGAAGGTGGTGATTGACTCCGCTGTCCTGGCGTCGTGAGGGAGTTTGTTCCACCATTGGGGGGCCAGAGCAGCGAACAGTTTTGACTGGGCTGAGCGGGAACTGTACTTCCTCAATGGTAGGGAGGCGAGCAGGCCAGAGGTGGATGAACGCAGTGCCCTTGCTTGGGTGTAGGGCCTGATCAGAGCCTGGAGGTACTGCGGTGCCGTTCCCCTCACAGCTCCGTAGGCAAGCACCATGGTCTTGTAGCGGATGCGAGCTTCAACTGGAAGCCAGTGGAGAGAGCGGAGGAGCGAGGTGACGTGAGAGAACTTGGGAAGGTTGAACACCAGACGGGCTGCGGCGTTCTGGATGAGTTGTAGGGGTTTAATGGCACAGGCAGGGAGCCCAGCCAACAGCGAGTTGCAGTAATCCAGACGGGAGATGACAAGTGCCTGGATTAGGACCTGCGCCGCTTCCTGTGTGAGGCAGGGTCGTACTCTGCGGATGTTGTAGAGCATGAACCTACAGGAACGGGCCACCACCATGATGTTGGTTGAGAACGACAGGGTGTTGTCCAGGATCACGCCAAGGTTCTTAGCGCTCTGGGAGGAGGACACAATGGAGTTGTCAACCGTGATGGCGAGATCATGGAACGGGCAGTCCTTCCCCGGGAGGAAGAGCAGCTCCGTCTTGCCGAGGTTCAGCTTGAGGTGGTGATCCGTCATCCACACTGATATGTCTGCCAGACATGCAGAGATGCGATTCGCCACCTGGTCATCAGAAGGGGAAAGGAGAAGATTAATTGTGTGTCGTCTGCATAGCAATGATAGGAGAGACCATGTGAGGTTATGACAGAGCCAAGTGACTTGGTGTATAGCGAGAATAGGAGAGGGCCTAGAACAGAGCCCTGGGGGACACCAGTGGTGAGAGCGCGTGGCGAGGAGACAGATTCTCGCCTCGCCACCTGGTAGGAGCGACCTGTCAGGTAGGACGCAATCCAAGCGTGGGCCGCGCCGGAGATGCCCAACTCGGAGAGGGTGGAGAGGAGGATCTGATGGTTCACAGTATCGAAGGCAGCCGATAGGTCTAGAAGGATGAGAGCAGAGGAGAGAGAGTTAGCTTTAGCAGTGCGGAGCGCCTCCGTGATGCAGAGAAGAGCAGTCTCAGTTGAATGACTAGTCTTGAAACCTGACTGATTTGGATCAAGAAGGTCATTCTGAGAGAGATAGCGGGAGAGCTGGCCAAGGACGGCACGTTCAAGAGTTTTGGAGAGAAAAGAAAGAAGGGATACTGGTCTGTAGTTGTTGACATCGGAGGGATCGAGTGTAGGTTTTTTCAGAAGGGGTGCAACTCTCGCTCTCTTGAAGACGGAAGGGACGTAGCCAGCGGTCAGGGATGAGTTGATGAGCGAGGTGAGGTAAGGGAGAAGGTCCCCGGAAATGGTCTGGAGGAGAGAGGAGGGGATAGGGTCGAGCGGGCAGGTTGTTGGGTGGCCGGCCGTCACAAGAAGCGAGATTTCATCTGGAGAGAGAGGGGAGAAAGAGGTCAGAGCACAGGGTAGGGCAGTGTGAGCAGAACCAGCGGTGTCGTTTGACTTAGCAAACGAGGATCGGATGTCGTCGACCTTCTTTTCAAAATGGTTGACGAAGTCATCTGCAGAGAGGGAGGAGGGGGGGAGGGGGAGGAGGATTCAGGAGGGAGGAGAAGGTGGCAAAGAGCTTCCTAGGGTTAGAGGCAGATGCTTGGAATTTAGAGTGGTAGAAAGTGGCTTTAGCAGCAGAGACAGAGGAGGAAAATGTAGAGAGGAGGGAGTGAAAGGATGCCAGGTCCGCAGGGAGGCGAGTTTTCCTCCATTTCCGCTCGGCTGCCCGGAGCTCTGTTCTGTGAGCTCGCAATGAGTCATCGAGCCACGGAGCGGGAGGGGAGGACCGAGCCGGCCTGGAGGATAGGGGACATAGAGAGTCAAAGGATGCAGAAAGGGAAGAGAGGAGGGTTGAGGAGGCAGAGTCAGGAGAAAGGTTGGAGAAGGTATGAGCAGAGGGAAGAGATGATAGGATGGAAGAGGAAAGAGTAGCGGGGGAGAGAGAGCGAAGGTTGGGACGGCGCGATACCATCCGAGTAGGGGCAGTGTGGGAAGTGTTGGATGAGAGCGAGAGGGAAAAGGATACAAGGTAGTGGTCGGAGACTTGGAGGGGAGTTGCAGTGAGGTTAGTGGAAGAACAGCATCTAGTAAAGATGAGGTCGAGCGTATTGCCTGCCTTGTGAGTAGGGGGGAAGGTGAGAGGGTGAGGTCAAAAGAGGAGAGGAGTGGAAAGAAGGAGGCAGAGAGGAATGAGTCAAAGGTAGACGTGGGGAGGTTAAAGTCGCCCAGGACTGTGAGAGGTGAGCCGTCCTCAGGAAAGGAGCTTATCAAGGCATCAAGCTCATTGATGAACTCTCCGAGGGAACCTGGAGGGCGATAAATGATAAGAATGTTAAGCTTGAAAGGGCTGGTAACTGTGACAGCATGGAATTCAAAGGAGGCGATAGATAGATGGGTAAGGGGAGAGAGAGAGAATGACCACTTGGGAGAGATGAGGATCCCGGTGCCACCACCCCGCTGACCAGAAGCTCTCGGGGTGTGCGAGAACACGTGGGCGGACGAAGAGAGAGCAGTAGGAGTAGCAGTGTTATCTGTGGTTATCCATGTTTCCGTCAGTGCCAGGAAGTCGAGGGACTGGAGGGAGGCATAGGCTGAGATGAACTCTGCCTTGTTGGCCGCAGATCGGCAGTTCCAGAGGCTACCGGAGACCAGGAACTCCACGTGGGTCGTGCGCGCTGGGACCACCAGATTAGGGTGGCCGCGGCCACGCGGTGTGGAGCGTTTGTATGGTCTGTGCAGAGAGGAGAGAACAGGGATAGATAGACACATAGTTAACAGGGTACAGAAGAGGCTACGCTAATGCAAAGGAGATTGGAATGACAAGTGGACTACACGTCTCGAATGTTCAGAAAGTTAAGCTTACGTAGCAAGAATCTTATTGACTAAAATGATTGAAATGATACAGTACTGCTGGAGTAGGCTAGCTGGTAGTGGCTGCGATGTTGACACTACACTAATCAAGTCGTTCCGTCGAGTGTAATAGTTTCTACAGTGCTGCTATTCGGGGGCTAGCTGGCTAGCTAGCAAGGTTGATTGCGTTCCGTTACTTTAAAAGAACGACAATAGCTGGCTGGCTAACCTAGAAAATCGCTCTAGGCTACACAATTGTCTTAGATACAAAGACGGCTATGTAGCTAGCTAGCTACGATCAAACAAAACAAACCGTTGTACTGTAATAGTTACTACAGTGCTGCTATTCGGGGGCTAGCTGGCTAGCTACGTTAGAAGAACGACAATAGCTGGCCAGCTAACCTAGAAAATCGCTCTAGGCTACACAATTGTCTTAGATACAAAGACGGCTATGTAGCCAGCTAGCTACGATCAAACAAAACAAACCGTTGTACTGTAATAGTTACTACAGTGCTGCTATTCGGGGCTAGCTGGCTAGCTACGTTAGAAGAACGACAATAGCTGGCCAGCTAACCTAGAAAATCGCTCTAGACTACACAATTGTCTTAGATACAAAGACGGCTATGTAGCTGGCTAGCTACGATCAAACAAATCAAACCGTTGTACTGTAATGAAGTGAAATGAAAATGTGATATTACCTGTGGAGCGACGCGGAATGTTGACCGGGTAGTTGGAGTTCAATTCGGTAGAGGTTGGCTAGCTGTTGGCTAGCTAGCTAGCAGCATTTCCTACGTTAAGGACGACAAATAGCTGGCTAGCTAACCTCGGTAAATTAAGATAATCACTCTAAGTCTACACACTCTAAACTGCACAATTATCTTGGATACGAAGACAACTATGTAGCTAGCTGACACTACGCTAATCGAGTCGTTCAGTTGAGTGTAATAGTTTCTACAGTGCTAGTGGACAGTGGATGTTAGCTAGCTGCTTAGCTAGCTGCTGGGCAGATACGTTAGGACGACGAAATACGATAATTATGCAATTGTCGTTGATACAAAGACGGCTATGTAGCTGGCTAAGAAGAAATTGCTAAGATTAGACAAATCAAACCGTTGTACTATAACGAAATGTAATGAAAAGTTATACTACCTGCGGACCGAAGTGTAGATGCGACCGCTCGCTCCAACCGGAACCGGAAAATTCCAGCACCACCCATTCCAGCACCACTCCAGCCCCCACATGGTATTCCAGCCCCCACATGGTATTCCAGCACCACTCCAGCCCCCGCATGGTATTCCAGCACCATTCCAGCCCCCACATGGTATTCCAGCACCACTCCAGCCCCCGCATTGTATTCCATCACCACTCCAGCCCCCACATGGTATTCCAGCACCACTCCAGCCCCCGCATTGTATTCCATCACCACTCCAGCCCCCGCATTGTATTCCAGCACCACTCCAGCCCCCGCATTGTATTCCATCACCACTCCAGCCCCCGCATGGTATTCCAGCACCACTCCAGCCCCCACATGGTATTCCATCACCACTCCAGCCCCCGCATGGTATTCCAGCACCACTCCAGCCCCCACATTGTATTCCATCACCACTCCAGCCCCCACATTGTATTCCATCACCACTCCAGCCCCCGCATGGTATTCCAGCACCACTCCAGCCCCCGCATTGTATTCCATCACCACTCCAGCCCCCGCATGGTATTCCAGCCCCCACATGGTATTCCAGCACCACTCCAGCAGACGTTTGGCTTTGCGCATGGCTTGTGTGCGGCTCTTCATCCACGGAAACCCATTTCATGAAGCTTCCGACAAAACAGTTATTGTGCTGACATTGTTTCCCGAGGCAGTTTGGAACTCGGTTATGATTTTTAAGCTCTACGCGCTTCAGCACTCGACGGTCCCGTTCCGTGAGCTTGTGTGGCCTACCACTTCACTGCTGAGCCGTTGTTGCTCCTAGACGTTTCCACTTCACAATAACAGCACTTACAGTTGACCAGGGCAGCTCTAGCAGGGCAGACATTTACATTTACATTACATTTAAGTCATTTAGCAGACACTCTTATCCAGAGCGACTTACAAATTGGTGAATTCACCTTCTGACATCCAGTGGAACAGCCACTTTACAATAGTGCATCTAAATCATTAAGGGGGGGGGGTGGTGAGAAGGATTACTTATCCTATCCTAGGTATTCCTTGAAGAGGTGGGGTTTCAGGTGTCTCCGGAAGGTGGTGATTGACTCCGCTGTCCTGGCGTCGTGAGGGAGTTTGTTCCACCATTGGGGGCCAGAGCAGCGAACAGTTTTGACTGGGCTGAGCGGGAACTGTACTTCCTCAATGGTAGGGAGGCGAGCAGGCCAGAGGTGGATGAACGCAGTGCCCTTGCTTGGGTGTAGGGCCTGATCAGAGCCTGGAGGTACTGCGGTGCCGTTCCCCTCACAGCTCCGTAGGCAAGCACCATGGTCTTGTAGCGGATGCGAGCTTCAACTGGAAGCCAGTGGAGAGAGCGGAGGAGCGGGGTGACGTGAGAGAACTTGGGAAGGTTGAACACCAGACGGGCTGCGGCGTTCTGGATGAGTTGTAGGGGTTTAATGGCACAGGCAGGGAGCCCAGCCAACAGCGAGTTGCAGTAATCCAGACGGGAGATGACAAGTGCCTGGATTAGGACCTGCGCCGCTTCCTGTGTGAGGCAGGGTCGTACTCTGCGGATGTTGTAGAGCATGAACCTACAGGAACGGGCCACCGCCATGATGTTGGTTGAGAACGACAGGGTGTTGTCCAGGATCACGCCAAGGTTCTTAGCGCTCTGGGAGGAGGACACAATGGAGTTGTCAACCGTGATGGCGAGATCATGGAACGGGCAGTCCTTCCCCGGGAGGAAGAGCAGCTCCGTCTTGCCGAGGTTCAGCTTGAGGTGGTGATCCGTCATCCACACTGATATGTCTGCCAGACATGCAGAGATGCGATTCGCCACCTGGTCATCAGAAGGGGGAAAGGAGAAGATTAATTGTGTGTCGTCTGCATAGCAATGATAGGAGAGACCATGTGAGGTTATGACAGAGCCAAGTGACTTGGTGTATAGCGAGAATAGGAGAGGGCCTAGAACAGAGCCCTGGGGGACACCAGTGGTGAGAGCGCGTGGCGAGGAGACAGATTCTCGCCACGCCACCTGGTATGAGCGACCTGTCAGGTAGGACGCAATCCAAGCGTGGGCCGCGCCGGAGATGCCCAACTCGGAGAGGGTGGAGAGGAGGATCTGATGGTTCACAGTATCGAAGGCAGCCGATAGGTCTAGAAGGATGAGAGCAGAGGAGAGAGAGTTAGCTTTAGCAGTGCGGAGCGCCTCCGTGATACAGAGAAGAGCAGTCTCAGTTGAATGACTAGTCTTGAAACCTGACTGATTTGGATCAAGAAGGTCATTCTGAGAGAGATAGCGGGAGAGCTGGCCAAGGACGGCACGTTCAAGAGTTTTGGAGAGAAAAGAAAGAAGGGATACTGGTCTGTAGTTGTTGACATCGGAGGGATCGAGTGTAGGTTTTTTCAGAAGGGGTGCAACTCTCGCTCTCTTGAAGACGGAAGGGACGTAGCCAGCGGTCAGGGATGAGTTGATGAGCGAGGTGAGGTAAGGGAGAAGATCCCCGGAAATGGTCTGGAGAAGAGAGGAGGGGATAGGGTCAAGCGGGCAGGTTGTTGGGCGGCCGGCCGTCACAAGAAGCGAGATTTCATCTGGAGAGAGGGGAGAAAGAGGTCAGAGCACAGGGTAGGGCAGTGTGAGCAGAACCAGCGGTGTCGTTTGACTTAGCAAACGAGGATCGGATGTCGTCGACCTTCTTTTCAAAATGGTTGACGAAGTCATCTGCAGAGAGGGAGGAGGGGGGGGGGAGGGGGAGGAGGATTCAGGAGGGAGGAGAAGGTGGCAAAGAGCTTCCTAGGGTTAGAGGCAGATGCTTGGAATTTAGAGTGGTAGAAAGTGGCTTTAGCAGCAGAGACAGAGGAGGAAAATGTAGAGAGGAGGGAGTGAAAGGATGCCAGGTCCGCAGGGAGGCGAGTTTTCCTCCATTTCCGCTCGGCTGCCCGGAGCTCTGTTCTGTGAGCTCGCAATGAGTCATCGAGCCACGGAGCGGGAGGGGAGGACCGAGCCGGCCTGGAGGATAGGGGACATAGAGAGTCAAAGGATGCAGAAAGGGAAGAGAGCATTTGAAAGGAAAGGTGTTATTCTATGACGGTGCCACGTTGAAAGTCATAGGAGCTCTTCAGTAAGGGCCATTCTACTGCCAATGTTTGTCTATGGAGATTGCATGGCTGTGTGCTCGATTTTATACACCTGACAGCAACGGGTGTGGCTGAAATAGCCAAATCCACTAATTTGAAGGGGTGTCCACGTACATTTGTATATATAGTGTATATTCAGCAGGACATTCATGTGCTTACTATGATCGTCTCTACCTTTCTCTCTCTCTCTCTCTCTCTCTCTCTCTCTCTCTCTCTCTACCTTTCTCTCTCTCTCTCTCTCTCTCTCTCTCTCTCTCTCTCTACCTTTCTCGCTCTCTTTCTCTCTCTCTCTCTCTCTCTCTCTCTCTCTCTCTACCTTTCTCTCTCTTTCTCGCTCTCTTTCTCTCTCTCGCTCCACACCCCTCCTGGTCAGTGGTCCAGTCCCATTGGAATCTGTATGTACGTTTCAAAATAAAAGTCTTTTGTTTCAGAATAAAAGTCCTCTTTCTCTCTCTCTCTCTCTCTCTCTTCCAGGTTAGTGATCCAGTCCCAGTAGAGTTCAGTCTGAACACAGTCCTGGTGTTGTTGTCTAAGAGAGAACTGTGGCTGTCTGATGGGTCCATGGGATTCGGACAGGATGACGACGTAGCTTTTAGTAAAGGTACGCACAACACTGACGCCTAGAACACACACACACTGTTTCAATTATTTTTCCCCCCTTCACTCTGTCCCTCAGGTGACCACATGTCCAGGATTGTGTCGGACAGTCCCGCATTTTGGCCCTATGTCCCACGTCCCGCAACTAAACAATTACGGTCCCGAATCTTGTCAAGAAATTCAAACACCACTGATTTAGAATAAAAGGTTGATATGTCCCCTTAATTAAGGCAGACATTCCAACCTGTCTCTTGCAGTCATGTTGCGCATATGAAAAGATACAGTACCTTCAGAAGGTATTCACACTCCTTGACTGGTACAGAGCCTTCAGAAGGTATTCACACTCCTTGACTGGTATAGAGCCTTCAGAAGGTATTCACACCCCTTGACTGGTACAGAGCCTTCAGAAGGTATTCACACCCCTTGACTGGTACAGAGCCTTCAGGAGGTATTCACACCCCTTGACTGGTACAGAGCCTTCAGAAGGTATTCACACCCCTTGACTGGTACAGAGCCTTCAGAAGGTATTCACACCCCTTGACTGGTACAGAGCCTTCAGAAGGTATTCACACCCCTTGACTGGTACAGAGCCTTCAGGAATTCACACCCCTTGACTGGTACAGAGCCTTCAGAAGGTATTCACACCCCTTGACTGGTACAGAGCCTTCAGAAGGTATTCACAGCCCTTGACTGATACAGAGCCTTCAGGTATTCACACCCCTTGACTGATACAGAGCCTTCAAGTATTCACACCCCTTGACTGATACAGAGCCTTCAAGTATTCACACCCCTTGACTGATACAGAGCCTTCAAGTATTCACACCCCTTGACTGATACAGAGCTTTCAGAAGGTATTCACACCCCTCGACTGGTACAGAGCCTTCAGAATGTATTCACACCCCTTGACTGATTCAGAGCCTTCAGAAGGTATTCACACCCCTTGACTGATACAGAGCCTTCAGAAGGTATTCACACCCCTTGACTGGTTCAGAGCCTTCAGAAGGTATTCACACCTCTTGACTGATACAGAGCCTTCAGAAGGTATTCACACCCCTCGACTTATTCCACATGTTGTTGTTACAGCCTGAATTCAACATAGATTTTTTTTAATTCCCCCATCTACACACAATACCCCATAACGTACTGAAAATGAAATACAGAAATATCTCATTTACATAATTATTCACACCCCTTTGCTATGACTCTCCACATGGAGCTCAGGTTCATCCAATCGCCTTTGCTCATCCTTGACACACACCTGTCTATATAAGGTCCCACGGTCGACAGTGCAGAAATTATACCACAAAGTCCAAGGAACTGTCTGTAGATCTCTGAGATATAGTTGTGATGAGGTGTATATATCTGGGGAAGGGTATAAAACCATTTCTACAGTGTTGAAAGTGTCCAAGACCACAGTGTTCTCCAACTTTGGGAAAGAGAAAAAATAAGGAACTACCCAGACTCTCTGCCTAGAGCTGACCGTCCAACCAAACTGAGAAACCGGGCAAGAAGGACCTTGGTCAGGGAGGTGACCAAGAACCCAATGACCACTCTGACAGAACTACAGCGTTCTTTGGCTGAGATGGGAGAACCTGCCAGAAGGAGAACAGTCTCTACAGCACTTCACCAATCTGGGCTTTACGGGAGAGTGGCCAGACGAAAGCCGTGACAGAGTTCCTTGGCTGAGATGGGAGAAGCTGCCAGAAGGACAGAAGTCCCTACAGCACTTCACCAATCTGGGCTTTATGGGAGAGTGGCCAGACGAAAGCCGTGACAGAGTTCCTTGGCTGAGATGGGAGAAGCTGCCAGAAGGACAGAAGTCCCTACAGCACTTCACCAATCTGGGCTTTATGGGAGAGTGGCCAGATAGAAGACACTACTGAGAACAAGGCACATGACAGACGCCTGGAGTTTGGCACGTGAAAGCCCTATGTCTGGAGAAAACCAGACACAGCTCATCACCCATCTAACACCAACCCTACCGTGAAGCATGGTGGCGGCAGCATCATGCTATGGGGATGCTTTTCAGTTACTGGGGGACTGGTAAGGATAGAGGGAACAATGAATGAAGCCAAATACAGTCAAATCCTTGATGAGAACCTGCTTCAGAGTTCAAACGACCTTTAGACCGGGGGGAAGATTTGCGTTCCAACAGGACAATGACCCCAAGCACACAGCCAAAGCAATGCTGCAATGGCTTCAGAACAAGAATGTGAAAGGCTTTGAGTGGCCCAGCCAAGGCCCAGACTTAAATCCCATTTAAAATCTGTGGAAAGACTTGAAGATTGCTGTTCACTGCTGCTCCTCATCTAACTTAACCGCTTCTCCAATAGCTGTTGAGATTCTGATATTTGTGGCAGAGCAACACGAGATGTAGGCCAATGTCATAGGCCTTTCGACAATCAGTTACGTTTCTCAAAACCCTTTCGGGTTAAAATTCCAGCTAAACCTGTAGAAGACAGACAGTTAAAGACCTAACTAAGTAAATAAAGAGCCCTACTACACTGAAACATGGTTGTGAACCTCTCCATACACATTGGTCGCTCATTAGTGGTACCGTGGGGTTTAGTAGACTACCAGGGATGTAGTGGTATAGGTTATCACTACACCATGAGGGGGGGGGGGTTTATCACTACACCATGAGGGGGAGGGGGTTTATCACTACACCATGTGGGGGGTTTATCACTACACCATGAGGGGGGTTATCACTACACCATGAGGGGGGCTTTATCACTACACCATTAGGTGGGTTTATCACTACACCATGTGGGGGGTTTATCACTACACCATGAGGGGGGGTTTATCACTACACCATGAGGGTGGTTTATCACTACACCATGAGGGGGGTTATCACTACACCATGAGGGGGTTTATCACTACACCATGAGGGGGGTTTACCACTACACCATGAGGGGGGTTTATCACTACACCATGAGGGGGAGTTATCACTACACCATGAGGGGGGTTTATCACTACACCATGAGGGGGAGGGGTTATCACTACACCATGAGGGGGTTTATCACTACACCACGAGGGGGGTTTATCAGTACACCATGAGGGGGAGGGGGTTTATCACTACACCATGAGGGGGTTTCTCACTACACCATGAGGGGGTTTATCTCTACACCATGAGGGGGTGGTTTATCACTACACCATGAGGGGCGGGGGTTTATCACTACACCATGAGGGTGGGGTTTATCACTACACCATGAGGGGGGTTTATCACAACACCATGAGGGGGGTTTATCACTACACCATGAGGGGGGTTTGTCACTACACCGTGATGGGGGTTTACCACTACACAATGAGGGGGATTATCACTACACCATGAGGGGGGTTTATCACTACACCATGAGGGGGTTTATCACTACACCATGAGGGGGGTTTACCACTACACAATGAGGGGGTTTATCAGTACACCATGAGGGGGGGGGGTTTATCAGTACACCATGAGGGGGAGGGGGTTTATCACTACACCATGAGGGGGTTTCTCACTACACCATGAGGGGGTTTACCACTACACCATGAGGGGGTTTCTCACTACACCATGAGGGGGGTTTCTCACTACACCATGAGGGGGGGGGTTTATTACTACACAATTAGGTGGGTTTATCACTACACCATGAGGGGGGTTTATCACTACACCATGAGGGGGGTTTATCACTACACCATGAGGGGGGTTTATCACTACACCATGAAGGGGGTTTACCACTACACCATGAGGGGGGTTTACCACTACACCATGAGGGGGGTTTACCACTACACCATGAGGGGTGTTTATCACTACACCATGAGGGGGGTTTACCACTACACCATGAGGGGGTTTACCACTACACCATGAGGGGGGTTTACCACTACACCATGAGGGGGTTTATCACTACACCATGAGGGGGTTTACCACTACACCATGAGGGGGTTTACCACTACACCATGAGGGGGTTTATCACTACACCATGAGGGGGTTTATCACTACACCATGAGGGGGATTATCACTACACCATGAGGGGGTTTATCACTACACCATGAGGGGGTTTACCACTACACCATGAGGGGGGTTTACCACTACACCATGAGGGGGGTTTACCACTACACAATGAGGGGGTTTATCACTACACCATGAGGGGGCTTACCACTACACAATGAGGGGGGTTTATCACTACACCATGAGGGGGATTATCACTACACCATGAGGGGGGGTGGTTTATCACTACACCATGAGGAGGAGGGGGGTTTATCACTACACCATGAGGGGGAGGGGGTTTTATCACTACACCATGAGGGGGGTTTACCACTACACCATGAGGGGGAGGGGGTTTATCACTACACCATGAGGGGGTGGTTTATCACTACACCATGAGGGGGGGTGGTTTATCACTACACCATGAGGGGGAGGGGGTTTATCACTACACCATGAGGGGGAGGGGGGTTTATCACTACACCATGAGGGGGAGGGGGGTTTATCACTACACCATGAGGGGGGTTTACCACTACACCATGAGGGGGGTTTCTCACTACACCATGAGGGGGGTTTATCACTACACCATGAGGGGGGGTTGTGTGTGTGTATGTGGGGAGGGTATTAATGTACAGTACACTGTCCCGCAAATGTCTGGCAAAGTGATCCGTTTGTCATCTGGGTATTTTAAATGTATTCACCTTACCTGTCCTTCTCCCCCTAGATGCTGTGATCTACGGCCGTGTGATGGTTGACCCCGTCCAGTCGCTAGGCAACTCCTTCCAGTGTCACATACAGCAGGTCTTCCTGTGTACCGGCGCTGACGGTTACATACCAAAATATCGCCCCGGCAATGGAGAGTACGGTTGCCTTGCCGATGCCTCGTCTCTGCTCTACAGGCTTAAGATACTGGTATGTAACAATGTGTACAGTGTGTGTCTGTGTGTGTCTGTGTGTGTCTGTGTGTGTAGTTTATCAACATTATAAAATTGTTAAACCAACAACAGAATTCTGTTTTCCCCCCTCTTGTCTCTGTCTCTCTCTCTCTCTCTCTCTCTCTGTCTCTCTCTCTGTCTCTCTCTGTCTCTCTCTCTCTGTCTCTGTCTCTCTCTCTCTCTCTGTCTCTCTGTCTCTCTCTCTCTCTCTCTCTCTCTCTCTGTCTCTATCTCTGTCTCTCTCTCTCTGTCTCTCTCTCTCTCTCTCTCTCTCTCTCTCTGTCTCTGTCTCTCTCTGTCTCTGTCTCTCTCTCTGTCTCTGTTCTGTCTCTCTCTGTCTCTCTCCCTCTCTCTCTTTCTCTCTGTCTCTCTCTCTCGCTGTCTCTGTCTCTCTCTCTCTGTCTCTATCTCTCTCTGTCTCTGTCTCTCTGTCTCTCTCTGTCTCTCTCTCTCTCTCTCTCTCCCCCTCCCCTCTCTCACTCCCCCTCCCCTCTCTTGCTCCCCCTCCCCTCTCTTGCTCCCTCTCACCTCTCCCTCTCCCAGGACAAGGCTGAGCCAGAGAGCCAGGAGGTAGAGTTTGGAGGTATCCGATTTGAGGCCCGTCTGGCTGGGGACACACCCGGTGCTTTCCCCCTGGTCTCTCAACCTGATGCTGACGGGTTCAGCCTCTCCCCAGCTCCTCTCTTCCAGGTCAGTCCACTCAGCCAGTCAATCAGCCAGTCAGTCAATCCACTCATCCACTCAGCCAGCCAGTCAGTCAGTCAGCCAGTCAGCCAGTCAGTCAGCCAGTCAGTCAGTCAGCCAGTCAGTCAGTCAGCCAGTCAGCCAGCCAGTCAGTCAGTCAGTCAGCCAGTCAG
Organism: Oncorhynchus masou masou; assembly: GCF_036934945.1. Classification (NCBI taxonomy): domain Eukaryota; kingdom Metazoa; phylum Chordata; class Actinopteri; order Salmoniformes; family Salmonidae; genus Oncorhynchus; species Oncorhynchus masou. The sequence continues at coordinate 63,438,573 of NC_088238.1, read as the reverse complement.
CCAGTCAGTCAGCCAGTCAACTCAGTCAGTCAGCCAGTCAGCCAGTCAGTCAGTCAGTCAGTCAGCCAGTCAGCCAGTCAGCCAGTCAGTCAGTCAGTCAGCCAGTCAGTCAGTCAGTCAGTCAGCCAGTCAGCCAGTCAGCCAGTCAGTCAGTCAGCGAGCCAGTCAGCCAGTCAGTCAGCCAGCCAGTCAGTCAGCCAGTCAGCCAGTCAGTCAGTCAGTCAGCCAGTCAACTCAGCCAGTCAGCCAGTCAGTCAGTCAGCCAGTCAACTCAGCCAGTCAGTCAGTCAGCCAGTCAGTCAGTCAGTCAGCCAGTCAGCCAGTCAGTCAGCCAGTCAGCCAGTCAGCCAGTCAGCCAGTCAGCCAGTCAGTCAGTCAGCCAGTCAACCCAGTCAGCCAGTCAGCCAGTCAGCCAGTCAGCCAGTCAGCCAGTCAGCCAGTCAGCCAGTCAGTCAGTCAGTCAGTCAGTCAGTCAACTCAGCCAGTCAGCCAGTCAGTCAGTCAGTCAGCCAGTCAACTCAGCCAGTCAAAGCTTTCACTTTCACTACATACATATAAACCCCCTCTCTCCCTCCTCTCTCCCTCCTCTCTCCCTCCTCTCTTCCTCCTCTCTTCCTCCTCTCTTCCTCCTCTCTCCTTCCTCTCTTCCTCCTCTCTCCCTCCTCTCCTTCTCCACTCTTCCTCCTCTCTCCCTCCTCTCTTCCTCCTCTCCTCCTCCACTCTTCCTCCTCTCTCCCTCCACTCTTCCTCCTCTCTCCCTCCTCTCTCCCTCCTCTCTCCCTCCTATCCTCCCTACATCTACATTTAATTTTTTTGTAATTTATCAATTGCTACTTACAATTAGTGCATTTATCTTAAGATAGCTCGGTCAGGCAACCACATGGCTCCTTTCTCATCCATCTCTCCTCCCTTCATCCATCTCTTCCATCAGGTGGCTGCTGGTCATGAGTGGTACATCCATGCCGTCTACACCGTGCGCTCCAGGGACCACGGCAACCGCAACTACAACAACCATAATCACGCTGTCGGCAAGCGGAGTCTGTTCCTGCAGCACCACGTCATCTCCAGCAGGGGGCGCCAGAAGAGAGCAGCTCCAGAGAAAGAGAGAGGAGAGGACCAGGACAGGGGGACCAACCTCCGACACGTCCACCTGCAGAGAGCGCCCAGCCTCGGGCAGAGCTGGGCCGAAGGTCCCCTGATGGACTGGGAGCTCCCGGAGAGGGGGGAAGGTCCGGTGGGAAGCACAGAAAGGGAGACCTTGGATGGGGCCAAGGCGTCCGTGACACTGGCGGTGGTGGTGCTGGTGGGAGGGTGTCTGGGAGGGGTGGTGGTGTACGCTGTGTTTGTTAGGAGCTCCGCAGATTGCCTCTCCTCCTCTTGTTTCTCCTCTTCCTCAAGGAGAGCATTGCCCCAAGGAGGAGAGGAGGGGAAGAACAGGAGAGGAGGAGAAGGAGGAGGAGGAGGAGAAAGAAGAGGAAGAGGAGGGGATGGGAGGAACAGGAGAGGAGGAGGAGGAGAAAGAAGAGGAAGAGGAGGGGATGGGAGGAACGAGAGAGGAGGAGGTAGTGATGCAGATAGTTCAGAGGTGTAACGAGTTCTGATTATCACCCCTCCTCCTGCACCTCCTCCTCCTCTTCTTCCTCCTCCTCTTCTTCCTCCTCCTCTTCTTCCTCCTCCTCTACTTTCTCCTCCTCCGCCTCTTCCTCCTCCTCTACTTCCTCCGCCTCTACTTTCTCCTCTTCCGCCTCTTCTTCTTCCTCCCCTTCTTTCTCCTCCTCTTCTTCCACCTCCTCTTCTTCCTCCTCCTCCGCCTCTTCCTCATCCTCCTCTTCTTCCTCCTCCTCTTCTTCCTCCTCCTCTTCTTCCTCCTCCTCTACTTCCTCCTCCTCTACTTTCTCCTCCTCCGCCTCTTCCTCCTCCTCCTCTTCTTCCTCCACCTCTTCTTCCTCCTCCTCTACTTTCTCCTCCTCCGCCTCTTCCTCCTCCTCTACTTCCTCCTCCTCTACTTTCTCCTCCTCCTCCTCTTCTTCCTCCTCCTCTACTTTCTCCTCCTCCTCCTCTTCCTCCTCCTCCTCTTCTTTCTCCTCCTCCTCTTCTTCCTCCTCCTCTACTTTCTCCTCCTCTTCTTCCTCCTCCTCTACTTCCTCCTCCTCTACTTTCTCCTCCTCTACTTTCTCCACCTCCGCCTCTTCCTCCTCCTCCTCTTCTTCCTCCTCTTCTTCTTCCTCCTCTTCTTCTTCCTCCTCCTCTTCTTCCTCCTCCTCTACTTTCTCCTCCTCCGCCTCTTCCTCCTCCTCATCTTCTTCCTCCTCCTCTTCTTCCTCCTCCTCTTCGTCCTCCTCCTCTTCTTCCTACTCCTCTACTTTCTCCTCCTCCTCTTCCTCCTCCTCCTCTACTTCCTCTACCTCTACTTTATACTCCTCCGCCTCTTCCTCCTCCTCCTCTTCTTCCTCCTCCTCTACTTTCTCCTCCTCCTCCTCCTCCTCTTCCTCCTCCTCCTCTTCTTTCTCCTCCTCCTCTTCTTCCTCCTACTCTACTTCCTCCTCCTCTTCTTCCTCCTCCTCTACTTCCTCCTCCTCTACTTTCTCCTCCTCCGCCTCTTCCTCCTCCTCCTCTTCTTCCTCCTCCTCTTCTTCCTCCTCCTCTACTTTCTCCTCCTTCGCCTCTTCCTCCTCCTCCTCTTCTTCCTCCTCCTCTTCATCCTCCTCCTCTACTTCCTCCTCCTCTACTTTCTCCTCCTCCGCCTCTTTCTCCTCCTCCTCTTCTTCCTCCTCCTCTTCTTCCTCCTCCTCTTCTTCCTCCTCCTCTACTTTCTCCTCCTCCGCCTCTTCCTCCTCCTCCCTCTTCTTCTTCCTCCTCTTCTTCCCCCTCCTCTTCTTCCTCCTCCTCTACTTCCTCCTCCTCTACTTTCTCCTCCTCCGCCTCTTCTTCCTCCTCCTCTTCTTCCTCCTCCTCTTTTTCCTCCTCCTCTACTTTCTCCTCCTCCGCCTCTTCCTCCTCCTCCTCTTCTTCCTCCTCCTCTTCTTCCTCCTCCTCTACTTCCTCCTCCTCTACTTTCTCCTCCTCCGCCTCTTTCTCCTCCTCCTCTTCTTCCTCCTCCTCTTCTTCCTCCTCCTCTTCTTCCTCCTCCTCTACTTTCTCCTCCTCCGCCTCTTCCTCCTCCTCCTCTTCTTCTTCCTCCTCTTCTTCCCCCTCCTCTTCTTCCTCCTCCTCTACTTCCTCCTCCTCTACTTTCTCCTCCTCTGCCTCTTCTTCCTCCTCCTCTTCTTCCTCCTCCTCTTTTTCCTCCTCCTCTACTTTCTCCTCCTCCGCCTCTTCCTCCTCCTCCCCTTCTTCCTCCTCCTCTTCTTCCTCCTCCTCTACTTCCTCCTCCTCTACTTTCTCCTCCTCCGCCTCTTCCTCCTCCTCCTCTTCTTCCTCCTCCTCTTCTTTCTCCTACTCTACTTCCTCCTCCTCTTCTTTCTCCTCCTCTGCCTCTTCTTCCTCCTCCTCTACTTTCTCCTCCTCCGCCTCTTCCTCCTCCTCTACTTCCTCCTCCTCTACTTTCTCCTCCTCCGCCTCTTTCTCCTCCTCCTCTTCTTCCTCCTCCTCTTCTTCCTCCTCCACTTCTTCCACCTCCTCTTCTTCCTCCTCCTCCGCCTCTTCCTCATCCTCCTCTTCTTCCTCCTCCTCTTCTTCCTCCTCCTCTTCTTCCTCCTCCTCTACTTCCTCCTCCTCTACTTTCTCCTCCTCCGCCTCTTCCTCCTCCTCCTCTTCTTCCTCCACCTCTTCTTCCTCCTCCTCTACTTTCTCCTCCTCCGCCTCTTCCTCCTCCTCTACTTCCTCCTCCTCTACTTTCTCCTCCTCCTCCTCTTCTTCCTCCTCCTCTACTTTCTCCTCCTCCTCCTCTTCCTCCTCCTCCTCTTCTTTCTCCTCCTCCTCTTCTTCCTCCTCCTCTACTTCCGCCTCCTCTTCTTCCTCCTCCTCTACTTCCTCCTCCTCTACTTTCTCCTCCTCTACTTTCTCCACCTTCGCCTCTTCCTCCTCCTCCTCTTCTTCCTCCTCTTCTTCTTCCTCCTCTTCTTCTTCCTCCTCCTCTTCTTCCTCCTCCTCTACTTTCTCCTCCTCCGCCTCTTCCTCCTCCTCATCTTCTTCCTCCTCCTCTTCTTCCTCCTCCTCTTCGTCCTCCTCCTCTTCTTCCTACTCCTCTACTTTCTCCTCCTCCTCTTCCTCCTCCTCCTCTACTTCCTCTACCTCTACTTTATACTCCTCCGCCTCTTCCTCCTCCTCCTCTTCTTCCTCCTCCTCTACTTTCTCCTCCTCCTCCTCCTCCTCTTCCTCCTCCTCCTCTTCTTTCTCCTCCTCCTCTTCTTCCTCCTACTCTACTTCCTCCTCCTCTTCTTCCTCCTCCTCTACTTCCTCCTCCTCTACTTTCTCCTCCTCCGCCTCTTCCTCCTCCTCCTCTTCTTCCTCCTCCTCTTCTTCCTCCTCCTCTACTTTCTCCTCCTTCGCCTCTTCCTCCTCCTCCTCTTCTTCCTCCTCCTCTTCATCCTCCTCCTCTACTTCCTCCTCCTCTACTTTCTCCTCCTCCGCCTCTTTCTCCTCCTCCTCTTCTTCCTCCTCCTCTTCTTCCTCCTCCTCTTCTTCCTCCTCCTCTACTTTCTCCTCCTCCGCCTCTTCCTCCTCCTCCTCTTCTTCTTCCTCCTCTTCTTCCCCCTCCTCTTTTTCCTCCTCCTCTACTTCCTCCTCCTCTACTTTCTCCTCCTCCGCCTCTTCTTCCTCCTCCTCTTCTTCCTCCTCCTATTTTTCCTCCTCCTCTACTTTCTCCTCCTCCGCCTCTTCCTCCTCCTCCTCTTCTTCCTCCTCCTCTTCTTCCTCCTCCTCTACTTCCTCCTCCTCTACTTTCTCCTCCTCCGCCTCTTTCTCCTCCTCCTCTTCTTCCTCCTCCTCTTCTTCCTCCTCCTCTTCTTCCTCCTCCTCTACTTTCTCCTCCTCCGCCTCTTCCTCCTCCTCCTCTTCTTCTTCCTCCTCTTCTTCCCCCTCCTCTTCTTCCTCCTCCTCTACTTCCTCCTCCTCTACTTTCTCCTCCTCTGCCTCTTCTTCCTCCTACTCTTCTTCCTCCTCCTCTTTTTCCTCCTCCTCTACTTTCTCCTCCTCCGCCTCTTCCTCCTCCTCCTCTTCTTCCTCCTCCTCTTCTTCCTCCTCCTCTACTTCCTCCTCCTCTACTTTCTCCTCCTCCGCCTCTTCCTCCTCCTCCTCTTCTTCCTCCTCCTCTTCTTTCTCCTCCTCTACTTCCTCCTCCTCTTCTTTCTCCTCCTCTGCCTCTTCTTCCTCCTCCTCTACTTTCTCCTCCTCCGCCTCTTCCTCCTCCTCTACTTCCTCCTCCTCTACTTTCTCCTCCTCTGCCTCTTCCTCCTCCTCCTCTTCTTTCTCTTCCTCCTCCTCTTCTTCCTCCTCCTCTACTTCCTCCTCCTCTACTTTCTCCTCCTCCTCCTCTTCTTCCTCCTCCTCTTCTTCCTCCTCCTCTACTTTCTCCTCTTCTTCCTCCTCCTCTTCTTCCTCCTCCTCTAATTTCTCCTCCTCTTCCTCCTCCTCCTCTTCCTCCTCCTCCTCTTCTTCCTCCTCCTCTACTTCCTCCTCCTCTACTTTCTCCTCCTCTACTTCCTCCTCCTGTACTTTCTCCTCCTTTGCCTCTTCTTCCTCCTCCTCTACTTTCTCCTCCTCCGCCTCTTCCTCGTCCTCTACTTCCTCCTCCTCTGCCTCTCCCTCCTCTTCTTCTTCCTCCTCCTCTTCTTCCTCCTCCTCTACTTTCTCCTCCTCCGCCTCTTCCTCCTCCTCATCTTCTTCCTCCTCCTCTTCTTCCTCCTCCTCTTCGTCCTCCTCCTCTTCTTCCTACTCCTCTACTTTCTCCTCCTCCTCTTCCTCCTCCTCCTCTACTTCCTCTACCTCTACTTTATACTCCTCCGCCTCTTCCTCCTCCTCCTCTTCTTCCTCCTCCTCTACTTTCTCCTCCTCCTCCTCCTCCTCTTCCTCCTCCTCCTCTTCTTTCTCCTCCTCCTCTTCTTCCTCCTCCTCTACTTCCTCCTCCTCTTCTTCCTCCTCCTCTACTTCCTCCTCCTCTACTTTCTCCTCCTCCACCTCTTCCTCCTCCTCCTCTTCTTCCTCCTCCTCTTCTTCCTCCTCCTCTACTTTCTCCTCCTTCGCCTCTTCCTCCTCCTCCTCTTCTTCCTCCTCCTCTTCATCCTCCTCCTCTACTTCCTCCTCCTCTACTTTCTCCTCCTCCGCCTCTTTCTCCTCCTCCTCTTCTTCCTCCTCCTCTTCTTCCTCCTCCTCTTCTTCCTCCTCCTCTACTTTCTCCTCCTCCGCCTCTTCCTCCTCCTCCTCTTCTTCTTCCTCCTCTTCTTCCCCCTCCTCTTCTTCCTCCTCCTCTACTTCCTCCTCCTCTACTTTCTCCTCCTCTGCCTCTTCTTCCTCCTCCTCTTCTTCCTCCTCCTCTTTTTCCTCCTCCTCTACTTTCTCCTCCTCCGCCTCTTCCTCCTCCTCTTCTTCCTCCTCCTCTACTTCCTCCTCCTCTACTTTCTCCTCCTCCGCCTCTTCCTCCTCCTCCTCTTCTTCCTCCTCCTCTTCTTTCTCCTCCTCTACTTCCTCCTCCTCTTCTTTCTCCTCCTCTGCCTCTTCTTCCTCCTCCTCTACTTTCTCCTCCTCCGCCTCTTCCTCCTCCTCTACTTCCTCCTCCTCTACTTTCTCCTCCTCTGCCTCTTCCTCCTCCTCCTCTTCTTTCTCTTCCTCCTCCTCTTCTTCCTCCTCCTCTACTTTCTCCTCCTCCTCCTCTTCTTCCTCCTCCTCTACTTTCTCCTCTTCTTCCTCCTCCTCTTCTTCCTCCTCCTCTACTTTCTCCTCCTCTTCCTCTTCCTCCTCCTCCTCTTCCTCCTCCTCATCTTCTTCCTCCTCCTCTACTTTCTCCTCCTCTGTCTCTTCCTCCTCCTCCTCCTCCTTCTTTCTCTTCCTCCTCCTCTTCTTTCTCTTCCTCTTCCTCTACTTCCTCCTCCTCTACTTTCTCCTCCTCCGCCTCTTCCTCCTCCTCTTATTCCTCCTCCTCTTCTTCCTCCTCCTCTACTTCCTCCTCCTCTACTTTCTCCTCCTCTACTTCCTCCTCCTGTACTTTCTCCTCCTTTGCCTCTTCTTCCTCCTCCTCTACTTTCTCCTCCTCCGCCTCTTCCTCGTCCTCTACTTCCTCCTCCTCTGCCTCTTCCTCCTCCTCTACTTCCTCCTCCTCTACTTTCTCCTCCTCTACTTTCTCCTCCTTCTCCTCTTCTTCCCTTCTCCTCTTCTTCCTCCTCCTCTACTTTCTCCTCCTTCTCCTCTTCTTCCCTTCTCCTCTTCCTCCTCCTCCTTTTCTTTCTCTTCCTCCTCCTCTTCTTCCTCCTCCTCTTCTTCCTCCTCCTCTACTTTCTCCTCCTCTGCCTCTTCCTCCTCCTCCTCTTCTTTCTCTTCCTCCTCCTCTTCTTCCTCCTCCTCTTCTTCCTCCTCCGCCTTTTCCTCCTCCTCCCCTTCTTTCTCCTCCTCCTCCTCCTCTTTCTCCTCCTCTTCCTCCTCTTTCTCTTCCTCCTCTTCCTCCTCTTTTTTCTCCTCCTTTTCTTCTTCCTCCTCTTCTTCCTCCTCCTCCTTTTCATTCTCCTCCTCTTCCTCCTCCTCATCATCTTCCTCTTCTTCTTCCTCCTCCTCCTCTGTCTCCTTTTCCAGGGGACCATTGCCACAAAGATAGTTAGTGGTGTAACCACAAATATACACTACCGTTCTAAATTTTTGGGTTCACTAAGAAATGTCCTTGTTTTTGAAAGAAAAGAACATTTGTTGTCCATTAAAATAACATCAAATTGATCAGAAATACAGTGTAGACATTGTTAATGTTGTTTATGACTATTGTAGCTGGAAGCGGCAGATTTTTTTGATGGAATGTGAACAGAGGCCCATTATGACCTGAAGCAGGGCATGTCCACCTTTAGATGTGGTGTCGTAGAGAAAGCTAAGATATCAGACGGGGGGAGATGATGTTAACTATGAGTTAAAGGGAATGTTTTGGGATTTTCACCCTCCAGATATTATTTCCGAAAGGACTTAATGATGAAATGCCTCTGTATGTTATGTTGTGAATTTGAACATGAATTAAGCCCCTATGTCAGATTACTCTGATGTTCTTCGTACGATGTGCCCACTGATTTATGACAACTTGCTCAGTAGGTCTACGTCCTCATTGTGGCTTTAGCAGCTTCTGATAGGCTAATTGACATCTTTTGCGTCAATTGGAGGTGTAAGGTGGCTGTATATTCGGTATCATTGAACGCGAAGACCGACAACCGCCAAAACATCTATTCTATAACGACATGAATGAATGTCACTCTGAACTAGCCATTCTAACCACGGCAGAGAGAGAGAGAGAGGACAGACAGACTCTCCAACAGCAACAAACTTTTCAACAGAGATCCCGACGACACACTGAGCGTAAATATATATATTGTTTGCAATTGTTCCCGAACGTTCATGTGTAAAGGATTAGCATTTTAATTGTTATAATTATCAACTGTGTGTTGCCTCATCTCAGTCGACTCCCATGCCGGGTTAGCCCACTAGGATCCGCTATCATTTCCTTGTAACTATCTACTGTTTGTTTATGCATTTCTGTGAATTACTTAGTTAGTAAATAAATGATTTAAGACAATTGATGTATGGATGACTCATAGTGAAGACTGGGTTCGTGCAGATAACCAACAATTTAGACGTTTGGAATGAGACGAACGTGAGGTGAAATAAAGAATAAGAAGACTATTGGTCAGATATTAAAATATCTGAAAATTTGTATTAGGAAAATTATAACTTTGTAATCTGAATATTTTCCTTGGTGCCCCGACTTCCTAGCTAATTACAGTTACATGATTCATCAGTTTAATCGCGTAATAATAATCACAATAATCAGTGCAGCAAACTCTCTCCAGAAGTTCAGTGAGGATCTCTGAATGATCCAATGTTGACCTAAATGACTAATGATGATAAATACAATCCACCTGTGTGTAATCAAGTCTCCGTATAAATGCACCTGCACTGTGATAGTCTCAGAGGTCCGTTAAAAGCGCAGAGAGCATCATGAAGAACAAGGAACACACCAGGCAGGTCCGAGATACTGTTGTGAAGAAGTTTAAAGCCGGATTTGGATACAAAAATATTTCCCAAGCTTTAAACATCCCAAGGAGCACTGTGCAAGCGATAATATTGAAATGGAAGGAGTATCAGACCACTGCAAATCTACCAAGACCTGGCCGTCCCTCTAAACTTTCAGCTCATACAAGGAGAAGACTGATCAGAGATGCAGCCAAGAGGCCCATGATCACTCTGGATGAACTGCAGAGATCTACAGCTGAGGTGGGAGACTCTGTCCATAGGACAACAATCAGTCGTATATTGCACAAATCTGGCCTTTATGGAAGAGTGGTAAGAAGAAAGCCATTTCTTAAAGATATCCATAAAAAGTATTGTTTAAAGTTTGCCACAAGCCACCTGGGAGACACACCAAACATGTGAAAGAAGGTGCTCTGGTCAGATGAAACCAAAATTGAACTTTTTGGCAACAATGCAAAACGTTATGTTTGGCGTAAAAGCAACACAGCTCATCACCCTGACCACACCATCCCCACTGTCAAACATGGTGGTGGCAGCATCATGGTTTGGGCCTGCTTTTCTTCAGCAGGGACAGGGAAGATGGTTAAAATTGATGGGAAGATGGATGGAGCCAAATACAGGACCATTCCGGAAGAAAACATGATGGAGTCTGCAAAAGACCTGAGACTGGGACGGAGATTTGTCTTCCAACAAGACAATGATCCAAAACATAAAGCAAAATCTACAATGGAATGGTTCAAAAATAAACATATCCAGGTGTTAGAATGGCCAAGTCAAAGTCCAGACCTGAATTCAATCGAGAATCTGTGGAAAGAACTGAAAACTGCTGTTCACAAATGCTCTCCATCCAACCTCACTGAGCTCGAGCTGTTTTGCAAGGAGGAATGGGAAAAAATGTCAGTCTCTCGATGTGCAAAACTGATAGAGACATACCCCAAGCGACTTACAGCTGTAATCGCAGCAAAAGGTGGCGCTACAAAGTATTAACTTAAGGGGGCTGAATAATTTTGCACGCCCAATTTTTCAGTTTTTGATTTGTTAAAAAAGTTTAAAATATCCAATAAATGTCGTTCCACTTCATGATTGTGTCCCACTTGTTGTTGATTCTTCACAAAAAAATACAGTTTTATATCTTTATGATTGAAGCCTGAAATGTGGCAAAAGGTCGCAAAGTTCAAGGGGGCCCAATACTTTCGCAAGGCACTGTAAGTCTTCAGTTTAATGATGCCAAAGATATGACAGGAAGGAGACGCGTTCTGTCTCCCAGAGATGACATGATAAATGTACCTTGGTGCGAAAACTGCAAATCAATCCCAGAACAACAGCAAAGGACCTTATGAAGATGCTGGAGGAAACCGGTACAAAGTATCTATATTCACAGTAAAACGAGTCCTATATCGACATAACCTGAAAGGCCGCTCAGCAAGGAAGAAGCCACTGCTACAAAACCGCCCTGTCACATGGGGACAAAGATCATACTATTTTTTAGAAATGTCCTCTGGTCTGATGAAACAAAAATAGAACATTTTGGCCATAATGACCATAGTTATGTTTGGAGGAAAAAGGGGGAGGCTTGCAAGCCGAAGAACACCATCCCGCCCGTGAAGCATGGGGGTGGCAGCATCATGTTGTGGGGGTGCATTACTGCAGGAGGGACTGGTGCACTTCACAAAATAAATGGCATCATGAGGGAAGAAAGTATGTGGATATATTGAAGCAACATCTCAAGACATCAGTCAGGAAGTTAACCTCTTGATGCTATGGGGGCGCTATTTCATTTTTGGATGAAAAACGTTCCCGTTTTAAACAAGATATTTTGTCACAAAAAGATGCTCGACTATGCATATAATTGATAGCTTTCGAAAGAAAACACTCTGACGTGTCCAGAACTACCAAGATATTTTCTGTGCGTGCCCTAGAACGTGAGCTTCAGGCAAAACCAAGATGAGACGGCATCCAGGAAATGAGCAGGATTTTTGAGGCTCTGTTTTCCATTGTCTCCTTATATGGCTGTGAATGCGAGAGGAGTGAGTCAACCCTTTCTGTCGTTTCCCCAAGGTGTCTGCAGCATTGTGACGTATTTGTAGGCAGATCATTGGAAGATTGACCATAAGAGACCACATTTACCAGGTGTCCGCCCGGTGTCCTGTGCCGAAATTGGTGCGCAAAAGTCAGCTGCCAGTATTTTTCCATGGGATTCAGAGAGGAAAGCAAGCTTCCACGAACGATATATCAATGAAGAGATATGTGAAAAAACACCTTGAGGATTGATTCCAAACAACGTTTGCCATGTTTCGGTCGATATTATGTAGTTAATTCGGAAAAAGTTTGACGTTGTAGGTGACTGAATTTTCGGTTCGTTTCGGTAGCCAGATGCAATGTAGAAAACGGAACGATTTCTCCTACACACAGACGCTTTCAGGAAAAACTGCGCATTTGGTATGTAACTGAGAGTCTCCTCATTGAAAACATCAGAAGCTCTTCAAAGGTAAATGATTTTATTTATTTGGTTATCTGGTTTTTGTGAAAATGTTGCGTGCTAAATGCTACTCAAAATGCTATGCTAGCTTTGCATACTCTTACACAAATTAGTCAATTTCTATGGTTCAAAAGCATATTTTGAAAATCTGAGATGACAGTGTTGTTAAGAAAAGGCTAAGCTTGAGAGCAGACGCATTATTTTCATTTTATTTGCAATTTTCAGAAATCGTTAATGTTGCGTTATGCTAATGAGCCTGAGGCTTTAGTCACGATCCCGGATCCGGGATGGGGAGTTCCAAGATTAAAGCTTGGTCGCAAATGGGTCTTCCAAATGGACAATGACCCCAAGCATACTTCCAAAGTTATGGCAAAATGGCTCTCAGGATCAACTACCACATAGGCCACACGCTCACCTTCGCTCGAACCCATCGATCCAACACGCTCTTTTTCTGAAAACAAAAAGACAGGAGGGACTTGTATTCTGAAACACATACTTTTTTTATATTGAATGAAAAAAGTGGGACTGTTATTCTGAAAACATACTTTTATTTTGAAACAGATATGCAGCGCCATACCATAGAAAGGGATTAGAATGTGCTTAGTTCCTCATGAACTAACCTGGTAAATTAGGAAAAGAAACTGTCAAAATAAAGGTCTGTGTTTCAGAATAAAAGTGCCCTCCTGTTGCTGGTAAAGACACCATAGACCTTAACCGTCGTGGGGGTGTGGAGGTCCAGATCCCCTCTAGGCCTCCGTAGGTCCATGGGGGTTTCCTCATGCAGGGCCTGGAACACACAGAGACACTACACTGTGTGTGTGTGTGTGTGTGTGTGTGTGTGTGTGTGTGTGTGTGTGTGTGTGTGTGTGTGTGTGTGTGTGTGTGTGTGTGTGTGTGTGTGTGTGTGTGTGTGTGTGTGTGTGTGTGTGTGTGTGTGTGTGTTACTCTTAACATACTAACTGGACGGCGGCCAGGGTGAGGCTGGAGGTTCTCATGGAACACAGTTGTCGTCCGGGTCGTCAGAGTCTGAGCTGGAGGCGGAGCTTTGGCAGGAGGAGGGTCTACCAAATGAACACGGGTAGCAGCTGGACAGACACACAAACAAAAGGTGACTTTTATTCTGAAACATAGACTTTTATTTTTCTAAATAGACCATTGGGTAGGGCATTCACTCACTGCTCTAGAATGCAGGGGAAAACCAGTCAATTCAAGAGGGTACTACTAAATTAATGTATTGTCTTTGCCCCGTGTCATTATAAATCACATACAGTTATTCATTTGATTATTCTCTACAATATTATACCATTAATATGCTTGTACAGTGTTGATGAAATAAGAAGGGTAGTTTATTGAGACCGTCGCTAGACAGCTCCGCTATTGGTTATTATCTCTTCCATTTTAGGCATTGGGAGGTGTTTCCGCGTTATGGACCAATCATCTTGAGACCCTCATCAGTTTCGTCTCTGGATCCTCGGCTTTCATTGGCTGTAACCACGATCAATCTACGTTGAGAGGGGCCATTTCCATGGTGATTTAAAGGGAAAGACTCAGGAGGACACCTTAAAGAGGTACAGATCTAGGATCAGCTTCCCATCCCAACATCAACCATTAGTGGGGGAAAAGCTAAACTGCTCAGCTCCTTCTTCTTGTCGACGTTGAGTGAGAGGTTATTTTCGTGGCTCCACAGTCCCAGGTCCCTCACCTCCTCCCTGTAGGATGTCTCGTCATCGTTGGTAATCAGGCCTACCACTGTAGTGTCGTCTGCAACCTCGATGATTGAGTTGGAGGTGTGCTTGTCCACGCAGTGATGGGTGAACAGGGAGTACAGGAGGGGGCTGAGCACTAGGGCTAGGGCTCTAGACAGACTTTTATATATATATATATTCCATTGCCAAGTAACACAATAATTATTTTACCTGCAGTGAAGCCGCTCAGCATTTACATTATATTCAGTCATCTAGTTAATACTCCCAGCCAGGGCGACCCCCAGGAGCAACCAGGGTCAAGCGCCCAAAGGCAAGTCGAAAGATCTCCCTCCCTCCTACTAATGGATCTCCCACCAGGCCCCGTCTCCCCTCCCAGGCCCCGTCCACCCTCCCAGGCCCCGTCCACCCTCCCAGGCCCCGTCCACCCTCCCAGGCTCCGTCCACCCTACCAGGCCCCGTCTCCCCTCCCAGGCCCCGTCTCCCCTCCCAGGCCCCGTCTCCCCTCCCAGGCCCCGTCTCCCCTCCCAGGCCCCGTCTCCCCTCCCAGGCCCCGTCCACCCTCCCAGGCCCCGTCCACCCTCCCAGGCCCCGTCCACCCTCCCAGGCCCCGTCCACCCTACCAGGCCCCGTCTCCCCTCCCAGGCCCCGTCTCCCCTCCCAGGCCCCGTCTCCCCTCCCAGGCCCCGTCTCCCCTCCCAGGCCCCGTCTCCCCTCCCAGGCCCCGTGTCCCCTCCCAGGCCCCATCCACCCTCCCAGGCCCCGTCTCCCCTCCCAGGCCCCGTCTCCCCTCCCAGGCCCCGTCTCCCCTCCCAGGCCCCGTCCACCCTCCCAGGCCCCGTCCACCCTCCCAGGCCCCGTCTCCGGTGGAGGCCTTTTGCCTTTTGGTAGGCCGTCATTGTAAATAAGAATTTGTTCTTAACTGACTGAAGTTAGCTATTTCATTTAACATGATGGACATTATGATGTGCAACATTTCAAAACAGGATCCAGTGTAATCTGATTTACTTTTGGCTCTTTGGAGATGCATTTAGAGATGAATTTAGAGATGAATTTGGAGATGAATTTAGAGATGAATTTAGAGATGAATTTGGAGATGCATTTAGAGATGAATTTAGAGATGAATTTAGAGATGAATTTGGAGATGAATTTAGAGATGCATTTAGAGATGAATTTAGAGATGCATTTAGAGATGAATTTGGAGATGCATTTAGAGATGAATTTAGAGATCAATTTAGAGATGAATTTGCCTGCATGTTTGTTTGTATGTTTCTAGTCTACAGAGCAGAAAGTATTCAGACCCCTGGACTTTTTCCACATCTTGTTACAGCTTTATTCTAACATGGATTAAATATTAAATATGAATTATTATTCAATTGTTAGTTGTTTTCCCCCTCATCAATCCACACACAATACCCCATAATGACTCAATAACCCATAATGACAATACCCCATAATGACTCAATACCCCATAATAACTCAATACCCCATAATGACTCAATACCCCATAATGACAATACCCCATAATGACAATACCCCATAATGACTCAATACCCCATAATGACTCAATACCCCATAATGACTCAATACCAAATAATGACAATACCCCATAATGACAATACCCCATAATGACTCAATACCCCATAATGACTCAATACCCCATAATGACAAAGCAAAAACAGATTTTTATAAATGTTTGCTAATTTCAAGTTTATTCTGGTCTCCACAAGGACATTCAGAGACTTGTCCCGAAGCCACTCCTGCGTTGTCTTTGTGCTTAGGGTCATTGTCCTGTTGGAAGGTGAACCTTCACCCCAGTCTGAGGTCCTGAGCACTCTGGAGCAGGTTTTCATAAAGGATCTCTCTGTACTTTGCTCCGTTCATCTTTCCTTCGATCCTGACTAGTCTCCCAGTCCCTGCTGCTGAAGAATATCACCACAGCTTCACCGTAGGGATGGTGCCATGTTTCCTCCGGACGTGACACTTGGCATTCATGCCAACGAGTTCAATCTTGGTTTCATCAGACCAGAGAATCTTGTTTCTCATGGTCTGAGAGTCTTTAAGTGCCTTTTGGCAAACTCCAAGCAGGCTGTCATGTGCCTTTTACTGAGGAGTGGCTTCCATCTGGCCACTCTACCATAAAGGCCTGATTGGTGGAGTGCTGCAGAGATGGTTGTTCTTCTGGAAGGTTCTCCCATCTCCACAGAGGAACTCTGGAGCTCTGTCAGAGTGACCATCTGGTTCTTGGTCACCTCTGTGGTGTCTTTGCTTTGCTATGCCGGTCTCTGATGGAACCTTGTAAAGCTATGCTATCGTAAATACAGAATCTTATGCATTCTAAATAACCGCCCATTTGGAAAAGGAAAATGCAAGAAATATTTACTCTGAGCCGTGCTTCAATAGGTTGGTCGTAGATGGAAGACCGTGTTGCCCAACAGAGATCGTCCTGTCCTCTGAAGAATATCTGATAGAATAGATGCGTTGTCATGTGTTGTGTGTTTGGTAGAAGAGATACTTTGTCCATCCTTCCCTAGCCCACAGTTACAGCTGCTGCTGATCACTCAGCGGCTAGGAGGTATCACTTCTTTAGTGAATAAGAGTTCAAAGTTCATACCAAATGGCCATACTTTAAGCTCAAGTAGAAGTTGGCTTTGTTCTGTAGTTTGACATTAGCCCTTTTAACGTATGGACTGTTGTCCTCACGTCCTAAGGAAAACAAATGTTACATTTTCGTAAAGGGCTTATGTAGTAGGGAGAGAAGGGCGTGTTTCAAAAGTTCACAACCAATGTCTGTTCACATGGGCGGGGCCACTGAGTTGAGCCTCGTTCACTTATTGAAAACAAATTCTCTCATTTAAAACCTAAAATTACATTTAATCTTTTCATAAATAGTGTCATATTTAAACATTTAAATTGCACAACAATTTCATGTGAATCCGATAACTAGAATGTGTAGAGTTTCCAAGTTACAGTTTATGTCATCCTGTCATCAGTAATAATGTCTCAGATGACAACCGAACTGACATCATATTCATTAAGTACCAACGCATGTTTTCAACTGGTTGGATTACCGAAATATGGTTCTGGCCCCCATCCTTTTGATGTTTTCAGACTCTCTATGTTAACCAATGGCTTTCCAAGAGTCTCTCTGTAGAGTAGAGAGAGAGAGAGAGGAAAGGGGGAAAGGTATTCATTAACTTCACCAACAGGCCGACGTCATGACACCTTCCTCACCAAGGCCATTCTGACGAGGAGGATGAGGAGGAGAGGTAAAGAAATTATCTCTGATGTTAATGAAGTCAGTATGTATCAGTCAAATATAGGGCTCGGATAAAAAGTGGTTTACTATGAATTTAATTTATTTGGGTAACAGACATATTCAACAAAATGTACAATGTGGACCCAGAAGATACACTTGAAAGTATCAATTAAAACGCTTGTTTCCAAAGTGGTCCTCGATGGTAAAAAACAACACCACATATAATGATTAAAGGTCCCCAAAGAACACACATCCCTGGGTCGCTCCCTCATCCTCCACATACAACACCCGTTCTGCCAGTCCCATTCTGTTAAAGGTCCCCAAAGCGCACACATCCCTGGGTTGCTCCCTCATCCTCCACATACAACACCCGTTCTGCCAGTCCCATTCTGTTAAAGGTCCCCAAAGAACACACATCCCTGGGTCGCTCGTCTTTTCAGTTCACTGCAGCTAGCAACTGGAACGAGCTGTGGTGTTGTTACCATGTTGTTGTCATGTTGTGTTGCTACCATGCTGTGTTGTCATGTTGTGTTGCTACCATGTTGTGTTGTCATGCTGTGTTGCTACCATGCTGTGTTATTATGTGTTGCTGCCATGCTGTGTTGTTATGTGTTGCTGCCATGCTGTGTTGCTGTGTTGCTACCATGCTGTGTTGTTATGTGTTGCTACCATGCTGTGTTATGTGTTGCTACCATGCTGTGTTGTTTTGTGTTGCTACCATGCTGTGTTATGTGTTGCTACCATGCTGTGTTGTTTTGTGTTGCTACCATGCTGTGTTATGTGTTGCTACCATGCTGTGTTGTTATGTGTTGCTGCCATGCCATGTTGTGTTGCTGCCATGTTGTGTTGCTGCCATGCGTGTTATCATGTGTTGCTACCATGCTGTGTGGTTATGTGTTGCTGCCATGCTGTGTGGTTATGTGTTGCTACCATGCTGTGTTGTTATGTGTTGCTGCCATGCTATGTTGTTGTCTTAGGTCTCTCTTTATGTTGTGTTGTCTCCCTTTTTTTATTGTGTAATCCCAGGCCTCCGTCATCGCAGGAGTCCTTCTTGCCTTTTGGTAGGCCGTCATTGTAAATCATAATTTGTTCTTAAACTGACTTGTCTAGTTAAATATAGGTTGAATAAAAAAAAATATATTTTTTTTTAAGTATGCAGGAAAGCCCATATTATTACCGAATAGGTGAATGTGCCACAACACGCCACACCGCTAGTTGGCGATACTGCTGTCACTCAGCTACACTGTCAACACGGCTCCACTTCTTCCTTTCTCCGCGCCGTCAAAACAACAACAGGCGTCTCTAACCGACACAGTATTTCATACACTATTATTCTAACCAAACGAAACTACTTATCTAGATAATATTAGCGTTAACATCGATGCAACCGATTCCAGAGTAGTTACAGTTTTCTTCGTGTTTATTTATAGACACGGCGAGGTGTTGAAAATGAAAATGAGTTTGGGTTTAGCCGTGAAGCTAAACGTTTAGCAAGAGGCACTGAGGTGTGTTCACAAATAACAAAACGATAGACCGGTCAGGGTGGACAAAAACAACCTAGCTATGTTATGGAGTATCTAGATTAAGTGTCGGATCTTACTACATTACATTCTGCCCAAAGGACAAAAGGAGAGACAGTCAAACCCAGTTAGTTATGACCATGTCGCTGATCCAGGCCTGCCGCAGTTTGGTCTTATCTACATGGCTTTTATCGTTTTGTTTCGTCCACTTCTTCTGTTTAGATTTCACCGTGGCCGAGAGAGAGGAGTGGTACACCGCTTTCATCAATATCACCTACATAGATCCGATCACCTCTATGATCCGGACGGAGAAGACTGAATGCGGTCGATATGGGGAACATTCACTGAAACGCGACGCCAAAGGAGTCGTGATACTTCCATCTCTTTCCCAGGACTGGCAAGCCTGTGATCCGGGTACCTTGTTCCCGGTTCCGGTCCAAGGCAGTGCATGGATAGCCCTGATAGCCAGTGGAAACTGCACCTATAAGGAAAAGATTCGACATGCAGCGAACCAAAACGCCTCGGCCATTGTCATATTCAACGTTGGATCCAGCAACGCCAATGATACAATCACCATGTCATATTCAGGTAACAGTATTGACTAGCTAGATAGTCATCTGATTTATCGGCTCACACAGTGTAGATTTCCTCTATGCAATTAACATCCCATCATGCTTAGGGTATATTAAAAAAACGCTCAGTTTCCCAGTATTTGCCAAGACACTTGAAGAATCTATAACAAGGTGCTTTGAAGCTGTTCTGGCAGCTGGTGGTGGCACAACGCCGTAGTATTTTAATATGTTGTTGATGTGATCTTTTATTTAGGCAGTTACGTTTATGTAGCAATGCGTTAACCATTGATTACACAACCAGGCAGACTGGTATGGCCGCTGGCCGAGGAACCCAGTCTACTCTTGTGTGTGTCTGAGAGAGAGAGCTTTCATCCAGACTTTTTATTGTTCTGACTGCCAGAGACAAGCTCATTGGTTAAGGTGCTGGTCATTCTGCCAACTATACAACTATCTTTATGTTATCTCACTGCATAGACTAGAGAATGATGTGTGTCTATAGGGAGTAGAGAATGCTGTGTGTCTATAGGGAGTAGAGAATGCTGTGTCTCTATAGGGAGTAGAGAATGCTGTGTGTCTCTATAGGGAGTAGAGAATGCTGTGTGTCTATAGGGAGTAGAGAATGCTGTGTGTCTCTATAGGGAGTAGAGAATGCTGTGTGTCTCTATAGGGAGTAGAGAATGCTGTGTGTCTCTATAGGGAGTAGAGAATGCTGTGTGTCTCTATAGGGAGTAGAGAATGCTGTGTGTCTCTATAGGGAGTAGAGAATGCTGTGTGTCTCTATAGGGAGTAGAGAATGCTGTGTGTCTCTATAGGGAGTAGAGAATGCTGTGTGTCTCCATAGGGAGTAGAGAATGCTGTGTGTCTCTATAGGGAGTAGAGAATGCTGTGTGTCTCTATAGGGAGTAGAGAATGCTGTGTGTCTCTATAGGGAGTAGAGAATGCTGTGTGTCTCTATAGGGAGTAGAGAATGCTGTGTGTCTCTATAGGGAGTAGAGAATGCTGTGTGTCTCTATAGGGAGTAGAGAATGCTGTGTGTCTCTATAGGGAGTAGAGAATGCTGTGTGTCTCTATAGGGAGTAGAGAATGCTGTGTGTCTCTATAGGGAGTAGAGAATGCTGTGTGTCTATAGGGAGTAGAGAATGCTTTGTGTCTATAGGGAGTAGAGAATGCTGTGTGTCTATAGGGAGTAGAGAATGCTGTGTGTCTCTATAGGGAGTAGAGAATGCTGTGTGTCTCTATAGGGAGTAGAGAATGCTGTGTG
Source organism: Oncorhynchus masou masou (assembly GCF_036934945.1). NCBI lineage: Eukaryota > Metazoa > Chordata > Actinopteri > Salmoniformes > Salmonidae > Oncorhynchus > Oncorhynchus masou. Next base: position 63,418,626 of record NC_088238.1, on the reverse strand, counting down.
TCTCTATAGGGAGTAGAGAATGCTGTGTGTCTCTATAGGGAGTAGAGAATGCTGTGTGTCTCTATAGGGAGTAGAGAATGCTGTGTGTCTCTATAGGGAGTAGAGAATGCTGTGTGTCTCTATAGGGAGTAGAGAATGCTTTGTGTCTATAGGGAGTAGAGAATGCTTTGTGTCTATAGGGAGTAGAGAATGCTGTGTGTCTATAGGGAGTAGAGAATGCTGTGTGTGTCTATAGGGAGTAGAGAATGCTGTGTGTGTCTATAGGGAGTAGAGAATGCTGTGTGTGTCTATAGGGAGTAGAGAATGCTGTGTGTGTCTATAGGGAGTAGAGAATGCTGTGTGTCTATAGGGAGTAGAGAATGCTGTGTGTGTCTATAGGGAGTAGAGAATGCTGTGTGTCTCGAGGGAGTAGAGAATGCTGTGTGTCTCTATAGGGAGTAGAGAATGCTTTGTGTCTATAGGGAGTAGAGAATGCTGTGTGTCTATAGGGAGTAGAGAATGCTGTGTGTCTATAGGGAGTAGAGAATGCTGTGTGTCTATAGGGAGTAGAGAATGCTGTGTGTGTCTATAGGGAGTAGAGAATGCTGTGTGTGTCTATAGGGAGTAGAGAATGCTGTGTGTGTCTATAGGGAGTAGAGAATGCTGTGTGTGTCTATAGGGAGTAGAGAATGCTGTGTGTGTCTATAGGGAGTAGAGAATGCTGTGTGTGTCTATAGGGAGTAGAGAATGCTGTGTGTGTCTATAGGGAGTAGAGAATGCTGTGTGTGTCTATAGGGAGTAGAGAATGCTGTGTGTGTCTATATGGGGAGTAGAGAATGCTGTGTGTGTCTATATGGGGAGTAGAGAATGCTGTGTGTGTCTATGGGGAGTAGAGAATGCTGTGTGTGTCTATGGGGAGTAGAGAATGCTGTGTGTGTCTATAGGGAGTAGAGAATGCTGTGTGTGTCTATAGGGAGTAGAGAATGCTGTGTGTCTATAGGGAGTAGAGAATGCTGTGTGTCTATAGGGAGTAGAGAATGCTGTGTCTCTATAGGGAGTAGAGAATGCTGTGTGTCTATAGGGAGTAGAGAATGCTGTGTGTCTATAGGGAGTAGAGAATGATGTGTGTCTCTATAGGGAGTAGAGAATGCTGTGTGTCTCTATAGGGAGTAGAGAATGCTGTGTGTCTCTATAGGGAGTAGAGAATGCTGTGTGTCTCTATAGGGAGTAGAGAATGCTGTGTCTCTATAGGGAGTAGAGAATGCTGTGTCTCTATAGGGAGTAGAGAATGCTGTGTGTCTATAGGGAGTAGAGAATGCTGTGTGTCTATAGGGAGTAGAGAATGCTGTGTGTGTCTATAGGGAGTAGAGAATGCTGTGTGTGTCTATAGGGAGTAGAGAATGCTGTGTCTCTATAGGGAGTAGAGAATGCTGTGTCTCTATAGGGAGTAGAGAATGCTGTGTCTCTATAGGGAGTAGAGAATGATGTGTGTCTCTATAGGGAGTAGAGAATGATGTGTGTCTCTATAGGGAGTAGAGAATGCTGTGTGTCTCTATAGGGAGTAGAGAATGCTGTGTGTCTCTATAGGGAGTAGAGAATGCTGTGTGTCTCTATAGGGAGTAGAGAATGCTGTGTGTCTCTATAGGGAGTAGAGAATGCTGTGTGTCTCTATAGGGAGTAGAGAATGCTGTGTCTCTATAGGGAGTAGAGAATGCTGTGTCTCTATAGGGAGTAGAGAATGCTTTGTCTCTATAGGGAGTAGAGAATGCTGTGTGTCTCTATAGGGAGTAGAGAATGCTGTGTGTCTCTATAGGGAGTAGAGAATGCTGTGTGTCTCTATAGGGAGTAGAGAATGCTGTGTGTCTCTATAGGGAGTAGAGAATGCTGTGTGTCTCTATAGGGAGTAGAGAATGCTGTGTGTCTCTATAGGGAGTAGAGAATGCTGTGTGTCTCGAGGGAGTAGAGAATGCTGTGTGTCTATAGGGAGTAGAGAATGCTGTGTGTCTCTATAGGGAGTAGAGAATGCTGTGTGTCTCTATAGGGAGTAGAGAATGCTGTGTGTCTCTATAGGGAGTAGAGAATGCTGTGTCTCTATAGGGAGTAGAGAATGCTGTGTGTCTCTATAGGGAGTAGAGAATGCTGTGTGTCTCTATAGGGAGTAGAGAATGCTGTGTGTCTCTATAGGGAGTAGAGAATGCTGTGTGTCTCTATAGGGAGTAGAGAATGCTGTGTGTCTCTATAGGGAGTAGAGAATGCTGTGTGTCTCTATAGGGAGTAGAGAATGCTGTGTGTCTCTATAGGGAGTAGAGAATGCTGTGTGTCTCTATAGGGAGTAGAGAATGCTGTGTGTCTCTATAGGGAGTAGAGAATGCTGTGTGTCTCTATAGGGAGTAGAGAATGCTGTGTGTCTCTATAGGGAGTAGAGAATGCTGTGTGTCTCTATAGGGAGTAGAGAATGCTGTGTGTCTATAGGGAGTAGAGAATGCTGTGTGTCTATAGGGAGTAGAGAATGCTGTGTCTCTATAGGGAGTAGAGAATGCTGTGTCTCTATAGGGAGTAGAGAATGCTGTGTGTCTCTATAGGGAGTAGAGAATGCTGTGTCTCTATAGGGAGTAGAGAATGCTGTGTCTCTATAGGGAGTAGAGAATGATGTTTTACTCGTTGTGTAACTGTTGTTACTCTCATTATTACGTGTTTTACCTTAAGCATTTCACTGTTAGTTAATTAGTTGTTGTTAACGTGACAAATACAATTTGATAGAATTTACAGGTTGACCTTTGTTGGCATGAATCTTGTCCTGGAGGAAGAACTGAGTGATTTCCCCTCCTCCCTCCCCTGTCAGGTATGGGTGATGTGGTCGCCGTCATGATCCCAGAACCGAAAGGTCGCGAGGTCGCCGCTCTGCTGGAGCGGAACGTCACGGTAACCATGCACATCACCATAGGAACGCGTAACCTCCAGAAGTACGTGAGCAGGACGTCGGTGGTGTTCGTCTCCATCTCCTTCATCATCCTGATGATCATCTCTCTGGCCTGGCTGGTCTTCTACTATATACAGAGGTTCCGATACGCCAACGCACGAGACCGTAACCTGGTAGGGTTCAGTAACACACCAGACTACAACACTTGTTACATTTGATTGTTTTGTTTATTGATTTCTGAGGGCCAACTCCTAGTCTTCTATCTCTCCTCTCTCACTCTCTTCTTCCTTCTATCTCTCTCTCTCGCCCCTTCCTCTCTCTCTCTCGCCCCTTCCTCTCTCTCTCTCTCTCTCTCTCTCTCGCCCCTTCCCCTTCCTCTCTCTCGCCCCTTCCTCTCTCTCGCCCCTTCCCCTCTCTCGCCCCTTCCCCTCTCTCGCCCCTTCCCCTCTCTCGCCCCTTCCCCTCTCTCTCGCCCCTTCCCCTCTCTCTCTCTCTCTCTCTCTCTCTCTCGCCCCTTCCCCTCTCTCTCTCGCCCCTTCCCCTCTCTCTCTCGCCCCTTCCCTCTCTCTCTCGCCCCTTCCCCTCTCTCTCTCGCCCCTTCCCCTCTCTCTCTCGCCCCTTCCTCTCTCTCGCCCCTTCCTCTCTCTCGCCCCTTCCCCTCTCTCGCCCCTTCCCTCTCTCCCCCTTCCCC